>NC_064641.1:633880156-634184322 GCF_023864345.2 Schistocerca serialis cubense | reverse complement strand
AATATAAACACGTCTGTGTGCTTGGATATGATTTGTACAGATGTAAGCGGTATCACAATTTTCAGCACAATATATTTATCTTCCACATAAATAAATGGCTGAATAAGTATTCTAGATCTGGATTCAAATTATATTAATTAATAGACATCATCACACCTTTTCATTAAAGCAGAAAGCTATCAGGCGCTACAATCTGATGATTTTCCTTTTTTCTTCATGTACACCTATGGCAACTTTATGATCAAGTTTGTACCCACAATGACACACCAGCTTAGATACTTATGCGTTAATTGGATCTGGAAGGGATTAAACCACAGCAATATACTAATCAATTTTTAAATGATGAAAAGAAGAATTAGTCCATTCAGTACATAATTAAATAAGAAGGAATGCTTATTTTAACTCTGGAGTATGCACAATACATCTCCACGTATCCGGAGGGGATAGGGCTTACCCTCTGGGGATGTGTACCACAGTTGTATACGACTGCTTTAGTTCAACTAATGAAAGTACTACAGATTGGTTTCACTCAAAGGAATGACTGGTTAGCTCAGTCAACTGAAAAACTAAAGGGTGGTTCCAGGTGAAGAATGAATACATGGTTCAACCAACAGTGAAACTATGGACTGGTTTCACTCGAAAATTATGGATGAATGATTCTGTCAATATGCAAAACTAATACAGACTGTGTTGACTGTTTCCATTTGGCTGCTCAGCAGACTGGTTTCACTCTAAAGAAATGAATAAACAATAATTCTATAAACAATAATTCACCAATACACACAACTACAACCTACTGAATCAATTTTTTTCACTTGTTCCCAGAATGGTTTCACTCAAAAGAATGAATCAATAATTCAACCAATACACAGAACCAGAAATGAATAAGTCAATTGTTTTCCAACAATAGACTGAATAGATTGTTTTCATTTGGTTATTCCCATCACTATAGGCTACCTGCCAAGCAGTCCTATTGTATGGCATCTGTGCACAAGTTCTGCACAAGCATGAGCCACGTGCCCACCCCTGCACATGGGAGCTCAGCTGAGACATATGCACACGTATGCTGCTGCCAGGCTCCCTGGCTGTCCTCAAGCGAGCTGTTTTCTCACCCCTGTGCACCAATGACTGCTGTCTCCCAGCTGCCTGAAAGCTGGCACTTGAGCTGGAAAGACTTGCAATAAAGAGTCTGATGGCCTAGCTATAGGTTTCCCCTCTTGTTTAAATACTGCCTGAATTTTTTTTTGGAATATTTTACATATGTTTTCTTACAGAAAGAACCACCGAGTTGCAAAATGAACTACAGGATCATGAATGTAAATGATGTGTTATGTTTATAGACTGGTACAACAAGACAAAATTTATTCTAACAACATTTGAAGTCCCAACATAAAATAATTCAGTTCTCCATGGAGCTGGGACGTGGTTCTATAAACGTCTTGAGCCTCAATACAGATATTAGCATAAAGAAACATTTATTTGAAATTTACCGACAAACAACAGCTACCCATACTGTAATATCTACACACTACTACCTGCATACGAAATACTTGTAAACATGTCACTTTCAATTCTACGGTACAGTTCTGTTATCTGAATCTGCCTCTCAAACTCAATTATAGATTATCAAACTTGTCACTTTCAGTAATGACTATAGCTTTGGCCTGGTTGATAATATTCTATTAACAAGGAAAATATATAAAATTACACCACTTCTGTAAGTTGGCCAACAGGAACCAGTCAGTAATTACAAAAACTGGTGCACTATCCAGTTTGTTGGTAAAATATATGGGCCTTGCAAAACATTGAAGTCTTTCAACTAAAGAGCTATGTTTTAAGTACAGCTTAGCTAAATTATTACTCAATAGTTAAGACAAAATGGACCTCTATAGCACATAGTGGCTAGTGGAAAAGTATACATTTACCAGTCAGTCACAGCTGTGGCAATTATTAGGATACGAGAGAAGCTGGGAAAGATTCTATCTTGCAGAAAATGTTTTAATAGAAAACCACTCATACAATGTGGATTGTGACATTTTACATACTTTTAAGAAAAAGTGATATTACTGGAAACACTCGAAATCAATGAACACATGACACACAATGTTTTAAATCACTAAACACAATTTCATTTTCCCATGTTGAATTAAGTTCAGGTATGCAACTGTTACATTACAATAATAATTCTGACTTTCTTTTTCAATTTTTGTTAAATCTGATTATTTCTACACAACATAAAAACTTAAGCTTTCACTTTTTTTAAAATATAATATTTCTGTGTAAAAGAAGAGGAGGCATCCTTTCCTTTGTAAACACACTGTAGCTCATCATTTTATGTTATATTTTGAAAGCTCCCGAGGAATACTCCTATGATTCTGGATTGGGGGGAGTAATACTGAGTGGGAATAGTTCGAAGAAGATTCATTCATATTCAAGTAAGCTGCTGTCTGCTACAATTTCTCATCACCGATACTGCTGCTAGGAATACTGCTGCTGCAGTTACAATTTAGTTCTGATTAATTGTCTTCATCTTGTTTTTTAACAGGTGAATCTCGTGGCAAACCAGTACAAAGACAGGTTTTCAAGATTTGTTCAGAGAAGACAAAACAATCTACTGACTAAGCAAGCAGGAAAGAAACAAGCTGGTTTTGCCCTGACTGCAACGTATACCTCTCTGCATGCCACAGTACTTCAAACTTTTCTGTGCATAGGTCAATTACAGGCGAAGTTGCTCTAGAACTCACCTTGCAATTTCTTTAAGTGTAATTATACCCCAGATCATGTAAGAAACAGATCAACTGAGTGCTTGCTCTGGCAGGCAACCCTCAACAGGAAACAGCACCAACGACTAGATATTGTTCTATTCAGTAAAGTGAGTGACAACCTTGTGTGAAGGCAAGAATCCCCAAATGCTGCCCACAGACTAATGGCTGTGAAGTACAGCTGTTTACCTCTTTTCTGAGAAAGCATCACTAATGGATCAGGTCATCATGCAGAGTGCCTGCATGTATATTATCTGTGGAAGGAGCACATGCAAGCCCTGGACTAAAAGTGTTCAGATTTCCCATAAAATATGAAAAAAAGTTTCTGAAAGTGGATTTTAAATTCAGGTGAATTATATATCACTTACGAGTAAAAAATAAAAACATACGGATAACAAAGATTATCGCATAATGTGATAACAGTGTCTGAATTTTTACGTAACTGTGAAATGCTTTGAGGTAGTGCACTTAAAACTAAATTGCAGCTATAGCCTCCTTTTACAGTATTCCAAAACTTTACACACATTTTGGTTGATGTCTTTCATTGCCTCCTCATTATAGTTGAGGAGGAAATTTAAAAGCAGAGCATTAATTATCAACAATGAACTTCAAGTACTTAAGAACAGAAGACTACTTTTTGTGATGCTAGTGCTGGAGTGGAGAGAATACCAGCTTCCTTCCACTAGAAACTAAGCACTGAAGGGAAAGCAGCATTACAGACAGGATATGTTTCACTTATGAAGCAAGTAATGTCATGCAGAAGAAGAGATTAAGAGGTATGTGTTTCTGAACTTTTTGAAAAATGTCAACTGCATGGTGGATAGTGGGTGACCTCCGAATCAAACTCGACAAAGTTGTTTGCTCACACCCAAGTATCTGTTGCACATGAGAGAATGGAGCCAGCAGTATTTTCATTCACTTAGTATTAACCAGGCTCAAAATATTCTTGTGGTAGAGACAACATTTCCAGAACTGAAAAACTGAAATGTAATCTAGAACAGTCTCTTGAACGTGGTACTAACTTATGTAATGATCTGAAAATCAAAGTATTTAAATTAGTCCAACAAAGCTTGAAAATAAAGAACTCCATTAGCAAATGCCTGATAAAAAAATTCCTTTTTATGAAGCTAATACTGCTTGAGCTACTATAGTTATTAATGAAATATAAATACATATTTCGCATTTTTCTGTTAGACAGTTATTGTTGCAGGCAATGTCAAATTGCTGGATATGGATCCAGGAAAGCTGCACAACAGACGCCTGTGTTATGATCATATTGAAGAGCAACCAGTCATGAACAGCAGGAAAGAACAGCTTGCACACACAGCAGTTTCCCTAAAATTTACTTCTGATACTGGTTCGAACAGCAGTGTGTGAGGGATCAAGTGATATGACTAATCTGCCATCACCTGAACTGAAAGTGAGTACACCAAGAAAAGCATAGAGTGCAGCTAGCTGTCTTCTGGCAGAAACAAATGTAACACCACAAAAGTGTGAAGCATTTCTAGTCGTGAAAGAAATCACAGAAATGCCTCAGAGACAAATTAAATAAAACTCTGTGTTGGGCATGATGACAATATTCCAAGGAAGCAAAAACTGAAACAGGAAAATTCATAATATGAACAGATCTTTATAAAACAAATCTTCCTACTTGTCAAAAATTAAGGGTAGATTACTGCATGGTAGCAGCTCACATAATAATGACCATGTGTTCAACAGTTGCAGTTTCCCTTCTCATTATTCCAGGGCACTGGCTGCAATGCAGTGCACTTATTTTTATCATTAAAGGTATCTACAGTAATTTGGAAACTGCCTGTTTCACACTCTTTGTCTAATTATGACATGAAACAGGAGGACTTATTGGGTCTTACAGGAACTAATTATTTTATTGCAAAATGCAAACTTTGAACAGAAATTGGTTGGTTGTGATCAGGGAGCTAGTAATCAAAGTGTGCTCAAACATTTACAGAAAGATATTACTTCAGTGCAAAATGGACAGTAAATGTTTGCTATTTATGGCGTTCCAGATTTATTTGAAAGCATACAAAACAATCTTCTTAGTGGCAACTTCACTTTCAACAATTCTGTTGTTTCATTTGATGACAGAATGTCACTAAAACTCACTGACAGTAAATTACAACCTGATTTATTAAAGAAAATGAATGTGAAAATGGCAGTACTAGTTCTCAGCCACTCTGTTGCTGCTGCTATGAGAATATGTATAGCAGCTAAGGAATTGCAGAACAATACAGTTCAAAACACAGCTTGCTTTACAGAATTTATGCACAATCTGTTTGACATGTTGGTTAGCAGTATGGAGTTTTCCCCAAATCCACATAGATGTGCAGTATCAGAACAATGTCCAGTAGTAATAGCAACTATAGAAAGGGCAAAAGGAGTTATAAATACTGCGCATAAAACTGACAGACAGGCAAAATAACAATGCTGCCAGCATTATAGGCTTGATACAGATTATTAATGCTATTGCCAAGTTTTTTAAAGAGGAACAAACTGATGGCATTAAGTTTTTACTGACTGGGAGGTTGAATCAAGATGCTTTAGAAAATTTATTTTCAGTGTACTGTCAGAAAGGTAGTTACAACCAGATCCCAACAGTAAGAACACTACGGTGCTCACTCTGAACCAGAATTATTAATTCACTAATGAAACCTGACACTTCAAACTGTGAGAGTGACACTGACTAGATGCTCTTACTGAACAACGGTGATTTCGAAATGTGAAAATCCCTAACACTCCTGGTTCCTCTATGGATAGATGAGACAAAAAAAAGATTGTTTACAAATTTTGTAAAACAATTTGTGTTTTGAGCTGAAATGTTCTGCAATTCCTTAGTTGCTATACATGTTCCCAGTGGCATCACGGTGAAGAATATCTGTCTTCCTCTTAGAAAGATATTTCTTCTGAACAGTGTTCAGTAGCATATTTTTCTGGCCACTTAGCACATAAATGTATCCAAAAGTATGGTTACTTGAGATGCAGAGAGACAATTATTGGTAGCAGTGAGCTTCAAGAGGAGAGAGCATTATTTATTCTAAATAAATGTTACACAACTGGCAATTATAAAAATGAAAACAATTTTTGACAATATAATGTAATTATGCCTAATTATAACCTCCTTTTACATGTGTTTGCCACTGCTAGGTGAATAGAGCTTTTATCTATCCAATTACATAATAACTGGCAATTAAGAGAGACTTATCAGATGGGCTCAGAACTCCAGCTATTGAGTTCAGTTATATTATTGAGATGTCTTTGCAGGCACAGGAGTCATATTTTGTACAGTTTAATTATAACACAAATATAACGTTTAGGGAACTTAACTATGTGAAATCCGCACTTGAAAAATTTCACTGGTTGAATGACGAAGAATGTAAAGAGTGTAGACGTTTTATTTTATATCATCTTGCTAAATGCAAATTATATTGCAGTTGCAGAACTATGTTCAGAGATAAGTTCTGTAAAACTCTCTCAAAACTTAAGGTGCTAAAATATATAGTTTATTTGCATTTTGTTAAAATGAAAAATAAAAAATAGTGTTACACTGCACTAATTGGTTTCATTGTATTTCCTTCATCACTCCACTTCATTTAACAAAAAGCAGAACTGTTCTGTTTGTGACAATAGAAGACGTGCTAAAAGTATACTGAAGACATTTACAGTCTCATAATTTCATTTTTTTGGCTAATACAATTCTTGAAGACATAGTTGTTCGGTGAATAGAGAAAATGACAGTCATTTACAACTAACTGTATTCAGATGCAAAATATGAATGTGGTTAACAAAAACTACAGAAATACTTATAACGGAAGCCAAAACTGATTTTTCAGTTCACTTACCATCTCAGTGTGAAAAGTATACTGCCATTATAATTCGGCTAATCACTCTGCATCCACTATGCAAAACAGAGGATTATGTCTGTAATGTCAGCACATGATACCCAATGGCACATGAGTTGTATTTATGACAGGAAATGTGCTTGAATCATTACTTGATTTACTTAAGGCCAAGAACACAAAACAGTTAGTACAAAGGTGGCCGCTTGGGGTGCCAAGCTACGAGAGGGGTCAGAAGTGCAAGATTTGTGTACACTTAGTAGCAAAAAGTGACACAGGTGAAATGTATGCGGGAAAGGGGAAGAGGGGGGGTGGGGGTGGGGAGAGCAAATGTGGTCAGTCACTTGTGCAGATAAAAGGTCCTCAGATCAGCCCTGCTTCTACACCTATTATTTATCAATTATTATTATTATTATTATTATTATTAGTATTAGTATTATTATTTGAATGCAGTGAAGTCTGTGAGTTTTTTGTACATAATCATTTTAATGTCAGGCACGAGCAGTTGGATGCAAAAAAACAAAGTAAATAGAACACTAGTGGGTGCCTGTATACTTGGTCCATCCATGATGGTGTAACACTGCAACTCACGGGTGAAAGATTATATTCAGAGAAATTTATCTGTACTGTTGGTAGGCAGGAATGAGGAAGAATCACTATGATCATATTTGCAAGGGATTAACAACCGTAAGGAGCAAAGCAGGAAACAAATGATTGAGACAACTGTCGCCGAATTTTCTATAGGACATCAAACTCAAAACCAATTGGCTTCTGCTTGATAACTATTGTTTATTTATAGTTATATTCATGCAAGATATGTAACATTTGTCAGGAAATGCACTGATTAAATTCAAAGACGTTGAGAAGAATGTGAGAGTTTCTTAGAGATATATCTGCATGTGGAGATTTTTTTACTACCATAATCCATATCAAATGCTCTGCAGAATAGAGAGCATGGAGGATGATGACCATGTAAGCTACATGACTGCATAAATCTGATAGTTTATCAGGAAGCTTTTATGGCTAAACAACTTGTGTCCACACACTAAACCACAAGAAATGTTTATCACGGTTGGTTTCCTGTCATTTCATTTATTTATTCCGCTTATAAGAGGTATCCCTACAGTAGAAATAAATTTCATTAGTAGAACAGTAGGAGCTAATCTGCGACCTTCGGCTGCAGTCAGCTGTGGACATGCGGCACTCTGGCCTTCTGCTAATTGGCAACAAACATAGCCTGTGATCCTGCCTTCAGACACTTCACCGAGGAAATAGCATTGTCAATTCTGTGATAGGCCAATGAGCATTACAGCTTTGCCTGCAATATCTGTTGTCTGATGAAAAAACTATATTTGGTTGCCTTTTCTGCCATAACATGTCAATATGTTTATTATGTGATCTGGGCTTTTCCTTTATGTCACCATTTATATAAAATTTGTAATATTTTAGAGACTCATCTTTTTAGTGACTATTACCCTTTGAGGTATATCAACCACAACTGTTAAAGTAACATTTTAAGTAAATGACTGATTTTCTGGGCCAAAAAATTTCTGAGTGACTGGAGCTGAGTGTTAAATCACATAAACTACGTTCCAGTTCTGTTTATGATAAATATGTTAATCACAAACAAATGAAAAATCAAAACCAACTGTTGTTAATAAATCATATGTAGTGAGAAATTTCATGAATACAAGAATGCATTAAAAGAACTACATTTCTTTTGAAGGAGAATTGGTTGTGAGTAAGGTGTATGAGGTACTGGGTTTGGAGTCTGAAGGATGATGGGAAAAGTAGTGTTCAATAGTGGTAAGACCACAGCATGGGGGATGTTGGTGTATAAAGAGGTGGCCCATACAGTGAAGGGTTGGTATCCAGGAGGTAAAGGGATGGGGATGTTGGAGAGTCACTGAAAGAAGTGGTTGGTATCTTTCATGAGGGAGGCTAGATTAAGGGCACTTGGTTGGAGATGTTGGTCAACAGAAGATCGAATTCTTTTAGTGTTTGCACTAAAACTAGCCACAATGGGGCATCCAGGATTGTTGGATTTATGGCTTTTTGGCAGCAAGTAGAAAGTGGGTGTGCGAGGTGTCATAGTGGTGAGGAGGGAAATGGATTCAGGGGAGAGGTTCTGGGAAGGACCTAAGGCTTTGAGCAGGGGTTGGAGGTTGTGTTGGACATATGGGATGGGATCACTCTTGCAGCATTTATAGGTGAAGAAAGCAGGTAATTAGCAGATCCTTCTGCCAGTTAGTCACTGTGATTCATAACAACAGTGGTGAAACTTTTTTCTGCTGGTAGTATGACTAGGTTAGGGTTTGTTATGAGGTTGCGTATGGCTATTTTTTCTCCTTCTGAAAGGTTGGTGTTCTGAGGAAGGGACCTGGAGAAGGATGTTGAGGCCAAATTGGAGGTAAGGAATTCCTGGAAGGTGACCAGAGGGTGGTTAAGTTGGAGAGAGGAAGGATCACCATTGGATGGTGGTATGGACTGAGTGAGGCAAAGTACGATGTTGGAATTCGGGTGGTTTGATTGAGAGATTGGCGGGAAAGAAGTGATTCCATAGCAAGGATTGGAAGAAGGAGGGGGGGGGGGGGGGTCTTTGACAAGTCCAGCATGGTTAAATTTGGGTGTAAGGCTAAAGCTGAGGCCTTTGGATAGGACTAAACTTCTGTGGAACCGAGGTTTCGGTGGAAAGGTTAACAAGAATATTACACGGATATTTTGGCCCTAGATTTGGTGGAGTGTTGGTAGGGAGATTTGGGGGTTGTAGCAAGTTGAAAAGGTCAGCTAGGCAGAGTTAGGTGCTGTGAGGGATGGAGGAGGAGGAACACTGTGAGTAGAATCGGGGTTGGATTAGTGGTGCACCAAGGTGACAGTAGGATGTCTGCAGGCTGGATAACTTAAGGATGTGGTGTCTGTAATGCTCCTCCAGATGCTGGAGAGCAAGGGATTTGATTTCAGAGGTGTAATGTATGAAGCAGGAATTACTCATTAGCAGTAGCTTGCAGAGGTGGTTCTGGGACGCCTAGAAGTGTGTTTTTGTAGTACCAGGTTTGTGAGAACCAGCAACTGACAGAGTCTGGAAAGGTGAAGGTCATTGTGAAAGGAGGGGTGGAGCCAGAGAAAGGAATATTTAGGGTTTGGCTGTAGAGCGGGGGGATTTGGCCAGGGAAAGAGATATTTGCTTGAACTGGTTGCAGTAATATGAGACAAGGGTCCACTGTGGCAGGGATGGAATAGGGGAAACAGGAATGATGCTGAAATGGGCGAAAGAATGTGTTAGATGGTTGTAAGGGAAACTGGATAAGAGAAAAAATATGTGTAAGAAATACGTAAAGACAAGCAAAAACATGAATAGGTCCACAAAAATACGCACAGATGATGAAGATATGCACAAATACATAAAAGTATTCAAAAATGTGTGAGGCCCCATGAAAATATGTAACGATGTACACAAATATGTTATGAACATATAGAAATGGGGGGAAAAGGAATGGATGAGTTATGGGTGTACGTGTGCGTTGCGCTAAGGTACAAGAGAGGGAAGGGTATGGGTTAGATCTAGGATCAAAAGTTCGTGTGGCAAAGGCAGGTGTGGAAAATAACACTCTAAATTACATCATGATGAGGGATGAAGTGGCATTCAATAGCAATAAATATAATTAAACAATGGAAACTTCAGGTAGGAATATCAATAATATAGGAAAAGATGGGTTGATAGTTATCGCAAAGAAGACACACTATGTTGCAGACAGGCATGATTAAAACACCATTACATAAAGCTTTTGACCATGGCCTTTGTCAGCAAAAGAGAAACACACCCCTTTCATACATACAAGCAAGCATATATCACGCATGGACAATCACCAACACCAGTATCTCGGGCCAGAATGCAATCATCATGTGGGGTGCAAGCAGAAATCTGAAGAGGGTGGGGAAGGGGAAGGGATAGTAGTGTATGGGTGGGGAGAGACAAACGCCGTCTGGCAGAGTGTGCAAGGACCAGACTGCCAACAAATTTAGTGTCAGTAGGTTTTGGGGCAGGCGGGTGGGGAAGAAAGGAGTGAGAAAGGAGAGGAGCAGAGAAAGATGGGCAGATATATTTATTGGCGGACAGCAGTAAACGGAGAGGGTGGGATATGAGAGGGGAGGGGGGGAGGGGGGAGGGAGATATGGCAAATTGGGTGGAAACAGTTGGGTGTAGACACAGTACATTATTGTACTTCGAGACCAGGATTAATTACAGGAATAGAGAATTCTTTGTGCATATTTTTATGTATTTGTGCATAATTTTGTTTATTTGTCAAGTTCTCTGCATTTGTTTTATGTGTCTTTTCTCTTATCTGGTTCCTCTCACAACCATCAACACCTATTTGGCTCATTTCCTTATCATCCCTGTTTCTTTTACACCATCCCTGCCACAGTAGACCCCTGCTCCATTTTTATGCACCAGTTCAGAAAAGTATCCCTTTCCACGGTTTAACCCCCATCACACATCCTATTTCTTAAATGTTGTCTAAACCATGGAACTCCCCTTCCCCCCCACACCACCTCAATGGTCCAACCATAAAATTCCTTTCTCTTTACCCCACCCCTCCTTCACAATGACCTTCATCTTTTCAGGTTCTGCCGTCCCTGGCCTTCATAAACATGGAACTACAAAAATGCATCTTCATGGCACAGTCATCCCGGAACCACCTCTGTTCCCTCCGCAAGATACTGCTAGCTAATGTGCAATCCCTGCATTATACATATCACAGCCCTGAAGGCGAATCCCTTGCACTTCAGCACCTGGAGGAGCTGTACGGATATCACCTCCATAAGTTTTCCAACCTCTTGATATCCTCCTGCTGCCTTGTAGCACCACTATCCAACCCATATCCAAGTGTTCCTCCTCCTCCATCCCTCATAGCACCTAAAACCTGCCTAGCTGGCCTTTTCAACTTGCTACAACCCTCAAAACTCCCTATCAAAACCCCACCAAATCTAGGGCCAAAATATTCCTGTAATATTCTTGTTAACCTTTCCACCAAAACCTCAGTTCCACAGAAGTTTAGTCCTATCCAAAGGCCTCAGCTTTAGCCTTACACCCAAATTTAACCATGCTGGACTTGTCAAAGAGTCCCCCCCCCCCCCCCTCCTTCTTCCAATCCTTGCTATGGAATCACTTCTTTCCCGCCAATCTCTCAATCAAACCACCCGAATTCAACATCGTACTTTGCCTCACTCAGTCCATACCACCATCCAATGGTGATCCTTCCTCTCTCCAACTTAACCACCCTCTGGTTACCTTCCAGGAATTCCTTACCTCCAATTTGGCCTCAACATCCTTCTCCAGGTCCCTTCCTCAGAACACCAACCTTTCAGAAGGAGAAAAAATAGCCATACGCAACCTCATAACAAACCCTAACCTAGTCATACTACCAGCAGAAAAAAGTTTCACCACTGTTGTTATGAATCACAGTGACTAACTGGCAGAAGGATCTGCTAATTACCTGCTTTCTTCACCTATAAATGCTGCAAGAGTGATCCCATCCCATATGTCCAACACAACCTCCAACCCCTGCTCAAAGCCTTAGGTCCTTCCCAGAACCTCTCCCCTGAATCCATTTCCCTTCTCACCGCTATGACACCTTGCACACCCAATTTCTACTTGCTTCCAAAAAGCCATAAAACCAACAATCCTGGATGCCCCATTGTGGCTAGTTTTAGTGCAAACACTAAAAGAATTCCATCCTTCGTTGACCAACACCTCCAACCAAGTGCCCTTAATCTAGCCTCCCACATGAAAGATACCAACCACTTCTTTCAGTGACTCTCCACCATCCCCATCCCTTTACCTCCTGGATACCAACCCTTCACTGTTTGTGCCACCTCTTTATACACCAACGTTCCCCATGCTGTGGTCTTACCACTATTGAACACTACTTTTCCCATCATCCTTCAGACTCCAAACCCACTACCTTATAAGCCTTATTCACTTCATGTTAACCCACAACTAATTCTCCTTCAAAAGGTAGGTATACAAACACCTGTGGCACAGCCATGGATACCTGCATGGGATCCTCCTATGCCAAACTATTCATGGGTCATCTAGAAGATACTTCCTAGCTTCCCAAAACAATGAAACCCTCATGGGGTTCTGGTTCACTGATTATATCTTCATGATCTGGACTCAGGGCCAAGACACCCTGTCTTCATTCCTTCACAACCTCAACACTTTCCTTTCCATCTCCTTTCCCCTGTTCCTCCTCAAGCCAACGTGCCACCTTCCTAGATGTTGACCTCCTCCTCTTTGATGGCTCCTTCTGCACCTCTGTCCACATTAAACCCACCAACCATGAACACTACCTGTATTTTGACGGTAGTGATCCCTTTCACACCCAAAAATCCTTACCCTACAGCCTGGCCACCTGTGCATGTTGTATCTGCAGTGACAAAAACTCTCCTGACCAGTATGCTGAGGGTCTCACCACGGCCTTCACTGGCCCTGTCAGCAAACAGATCACCTGTGCCATTTCCTGTCACACATCCAATCCCCAAAACCCCCCTCCCCCCAAGAACCAGTCACAAAGGAGTGTCCCCTTTGTCACCCAACACCACTCCAGACTGGAATGACAGAACTTGTGCGGAGTGTCCCCTTTGTCACCCAACACCACTCCAGACTGGAATGACAGAACTTGTGCATGTTGTATCTGCAGTGACAAAAACTCTCCTGACCAGTATGCTGAGGGTCTCACCACGGCCTTCACTGGCCCTGTCAGCAAACAGATCACCTGTGCCATTTCCTGTCACACATCCAATCCTCAAACCCCCCCTCCCCCCAAGAACCAGTCACAAAGGAGTGTCCCCTTTGTCACCCAACACCACTCCAGACTGGAATGACAGAACTTGTGCATGTTGTATCTGCAGTGACAAAAACTCTCCTGACCAGTATGCTGAGGGTCTCACCACGGCCTTCACTGGCCCTGTCAGCAAACAGATCACCTGTGCCATTTCCCGTCACACATCCAATCCTCAAACCCCCCCTCCCCCCAAGAACCAGTCACAAAGGAGTGTCCCCTTTGTCACCCAACACCACTCCAGACTGGAATGACAGAACCACATCATTCATCATCAGGGCTTTGATTACCTATCATTGTGCCCTGAAATGAGGGACACACCTCATGACATCCTTCCCATCCCTCCTAAAGTGGTGGGCTCCCACCCACCTTCACAATATCCTAGTCCATCCCTATGCTACTCCCAATCCCAGCCCTTTGCCACAGGAATCATTACTCAGTGGAAGATACAGGTGCAAGACATGTCCAATCTAACCACCCAACACTTCGTATTCCAGTCCTGTCACAGGCTTATCCTACCCCATCAAGGGCTGGGCCAGCTTTGTATGCAGTCATGTCATATACCAGTTTGTGGCAATCACTGCATAGCTTTTTACAATTGGTATAACGATCTAGGAGCTGTCCAGCAGGGTGAATGTTCACTGCCAGATCATGAAGATATCATTAGTGAACCAGAACCACACTAGGGTTTCAGTGTTTTGGGAGGCTAAGAAGCCTCCTCTAAATGGCCCATGAACAGGCAGGCATAGGAGGCCTCCAAAGTCAAGAGCAAAGTAGCCTACCTGTGGCACAACACACAGCTTGACATAACATGCTTGATTTCAATGGCTGTTTCACTATCCAAGCCATTTGTATCCTCCCCTTCACCACTAGCTTTATTGAACTTCACAGATGGAAGTTATCCTCACAACAAAGTCTCTGATCCCATATCTATCCCAGCCTGAACGTATGGTAACATGCTGTCACCACACCCTCCACAACAGTTACCATCCTCTCTGTTGGATCGCCTCCTACTCATTCTTGTCTCCCACAACCTTTGTTTGCCACCATCTGCCAACGCACACTTCGATCTTTCCCAGTTCCTCTCCTTTTTGCTCCGTTTTCCCCCACCTTCTTACCCCATAACCTCCTGAGGCTGTGCCTGTTGGCATTCTAGTCCCTGCACATTCTGCCAAATTACACTCTTCTCCCTTCCACCTGTAAAATGCTATCCCTTCCCCTTCTCTGCCCCCTCCCGGCTGCTGCTTCCATTCCACATGATAGCTGCATTCTGGTCCAAGCTGCTGGAGTTGAAGGTCATGTGCGCATGAGGTGTGCTTGCTTGTGTGAATGAATGGTGTGTGTTTCTCTTTCTTTTTCTGATGAAGGCTGTGGCTGAAATCTCATGTGTTAATGTATTTTATTTGTGCCTGTCTGCAACTAAAAGTCTCATCTTTACAGTAAGTAGCAATCTATCTTTTCCTACATTCGTGATGTATGTCATAGAGGGATCAGTAGAAAAGCCAAAGAAAAATTTGGAGAAGGAATTAAAGTTTAGCCAGAAAAATAAAAAAACTAATGACATCGTAATTCTGTCACAGACAAGTAATGTGACATCCTCCTCTAGCATTACTTCAGTACTGCAACAGTAGTTGTCGATACCGGTATTATTTTTCGAATTTTGAACAGGTTACCTCAGTTGCTTTTCTGAGAATTTGCATATAATTTTACACACAGTATGTTCTATTTCAAGCTAAAACTTATGAAAAGGAATTATTTTATAAAATATTTTCGTTTCAATGTTATAATCGGTAGGTACTAGTTCTGAAAGGTTATTTTTTTTTGAAACGTTTGAAATTATGAATTATTTGCACACTTTTCCTGTTCTGTTTACTATGTTTATTTCTGTATTCATTTATGAAATGATAATTAAAATAAATAATGTAATTAAAACTAGTAGGAATTCATTTGTAAAGGAAAGATGTAAATCCTTTGGAATATTGTTTTTTCCGCAGAGTGAGAGAGTTGTAAGCTTGCCTGTGATGTGATCAAATGTATTTTTGTATAATAGGTGTGAACAATGTAATTTTGTCTTTGTTAATGTGAAAAATCAAAATACTGTATGACATACTATAATTTAAGAAAGTCAGTGGAAAATATATTTACATACAAAATTCTGCAACAACAATCTTCCAGTTTATCTAGTTCAACCAACTGTGAGGACCTAATGTTAAATTTTCAACTTCAAGAATCAGACACCTACACACGAAGAACCTGAGCCATCTCAACATGCCAAGCAAAGTAAACTTGAAAGTTTATTGTAATCTTTGCTCCTCTAAAATCTTCATAAAATACTGCTTATTAATTACTTGGACTGGGCATTGTTTAATGTGGACGTTCAGATGGAAGAATGAAAGAGAGGGGGGATTATGGGCAGGAAAGGACTTGGAAGTGCAGCTGAACGGAATGGTCAATGAGGATAGAAGAATGACATTAACAAAACCAAAACAATGGTAATGGAATGTAGTCGAATTAAATCAGACGATCAGAGGGAATTAGATTACAAAACGAGATTCTAAAGGTAGTAGGTGAGTTTCGCTATATGGGATATAAAATAGCTATAAAATAGATCACAATTCAGTCAAGAAGGTAACAGAATCTTTTAAAATGTGATACTACAGAAGAATGCTGAAGATTAGATAGGCTGATCACATAAATAATACGGAGGCACTGAATAGAATTTGGGAGAAAAGAAATATGTCACTTAGCTTGACTAAAAGAAGGGCTCAGTCAATAGGATACATTCCGAAGCATCAAGGAATCAGCAGCTTAATTTGAAGGAAGTGTGAGAGGGGAGAGAGGGTGGATAGGTGGGTGGGGGTGCGATGTAATAATTACAGAGGGAGGGTAGGAGATAAGTACAGAAGCAGGTTCACATGGATGTGGATTGCAGTAGTTATTCAGAGATAAAGCAGCTTGTACAGGACGGAGAGCCGCATAATCCAGTCCTCAGACTGAAGACCACAACAACGAGAGAGTAGAAAATGAAGTTGAGATGGAAGGCAAGAATTCAGTAGCAGGCAAACAAAGGGAAGGGAAAACAGTAGGTGAACATGGACTGGGGGGAAAAGAACAAAAAGGGTAGCAACCTGGTACAATTTTGCAGACAGCAGTATTTAAACATTGCTAACACTTTGTTTAAGAATTATGGAAGGAGGTTACGTTTGTGGAAAAGAGCTGGAGACACTGGAAGGTTTCTGATAGATTATATAATGGTGACAGAGAGATTTTGAACTGCAAAATTTTTCCAGGGGCACATGTGGACTCTGAGATTGCTGAGAGTTTCAAAGGAATCACTGAGCAATGACTGGCTGAAAATAGGGGAGAAGCATGCAACAGAAGATGGATTAGTAGCTTTCAGAGATGAAATGATCAAATAAGGAAAAAGGCAAGGTCCAGCAACAATACTTGGCCAACACATGAGATGTTGAATATATAAAATTATGAAATACAATTGCTGGTCAATACCTGCCTTTTAAAGAAATGTTGGTACTGACAATAGACGTGTATAAAATTACACACATTATCCTAGTTTTTGGAACAAACTGTTCCTTCCTTTGGGAGGGGAGAGGATGGATGAGGAAGGTTAATAAAGGTTACTCAGACCCAAAAATGAGGGAGACCTACCTGTAGTGAGTATGTGAGGAATACTTGTACTGACTGAATGACACAGACACAACTTACAACACATGAACCACCCTCACTGTTCCATTAAAGCCAGTATCTCTCTTTCTTTTCAGACTTCTTGCAGCATCACAAATTATGAATGGTGACAATGCTGTCTTTTGGCCTGAATGATGAGAGGCAAACATTCGTATTTCAACATTTTAATATATTTCTGATATTTATGTAAAAGTGTTGTTTCTTCAATTCATGAGAAACTGAAGGGTATTGTAACAATGCAAAACCATTTACTACATTTGCAGAAAACCTTCACAATGCCAGACAATGCAGTAATTTAATTGAAGAGCAGCAATTACGATAAGCTTGCACCATTTTATCAATAGATTTTATCAACATATTTTGTTAGACCAGTGAAATCATCATCGTTTGTAAGCAATTTGTTATTACTGTACTTGTCTGTCTATCGAAAGATACAGTTTGTATTTTGTATTCCACTTATGCTAATCACTTGGTGACAACAATTTTCTGTAAAGAGAATCTGAATACACTGAAATGCAAGACATGCCTGTTGTAGGAAAAGGATTGTGTGTTGGGGCGGGGGTCACCATTCCTTATTTTCTGAAGAAATTTATCTATCTTTTGAAACAGAGGACTACCTACTGTTATTAAGCTCCCAACTCGAGATCCATATACTTGAGTCTCAAGGGGAGAAAGAGTTACAAAGAGACATAAAAAATAGCCTTGGTGATGAACAGCTCTACTTCCTGCGACACTTTAGCCTCATTTTCCCAACTCAAATCCAATATCTTCCTTGATATTAAACTCCATCTCATTGAAACTCATATCCAAAAGTCAATCCTTTTTAAACCAATCAAAAAGCAATAACATCTCAACTTCAAAAGCTGCCACATCAACTGCTCCCTTCTCTACAGTACAACTACAACAAATGTATCTGCTCCACACCAAATCTCTCAACGTCTATACCAACCTCCCTCAGGCTTTGTTCTTGCATACCTATCCTAAAACCAAAGGAAAAGAAAGGAAGAGTAGGGTTTAATGCCCTGTTGATGAAAAGGTGATTGGAAATTATTAGCTCTGACTGGGGATGGATAGAGAATAAAATTTCCCATGTTATTTCAAAGAAACCAGTCCGGCATTCACCTTAAGTGATTTTGGGGAAATTGGGGAGAACCAAAGTCATAAGAGATGGAGAAGCTTTTCCCTCACCTCTGACTAACACAGTCCCTTTTCTTCTTCTTCTTCTTCTTCTTTTTTTTTTTAAAGAGTTACACTGGCATCACATGTTTCAATACATTACCTTGCAAAGGATATCACTCACTCAAATGAAGGCCTTTACCTGATACCCTTCCCTCACTACCCATTGTCACCTTCTGCTACCCTCTAACCTCTTTAACATCCTTGTCAAGCCATATGATGTACCCAGGCTAATATCCAACCAAGTTCCTACTCATACCATGTTTTTTATTGTGAAACTGTCCCATATATCCACCCCCTATCACTTATGCCAGAGATATCATTATCAAATCCTACAACATCAAAGGCACAGCAACATACGAAACATCCTTGTTGTTTATCAGTTAATGTGTATTCACTGCATTGCTTTTTACCATACTAGCCCAAATATAAGCTGCACTTTTTCTTAAAAATTTGGTCACATAAATTAGGGCATGTCGTATCTGCACAACACTACAAATACTATATTTATTTTGTATCAAAGAAACTTCAACTGCAGTGACTGTCCCATAAATTCAAATAACCAAGTAACTAGTGTTTAGAAATTAATCAATGTACATACGGCAAAAAAATATATAACTGTCTTTAATTATTGGCACTTCACTTAGGTGGTGATTATTTCTGTGTCCACAGTTCTGTTATTTTACATGACAGGGCAGGCACATTTTTTCTGTAATTAAAGAGAAAATTTTATTTTCACCAATGAATAACATCAATAGAAAATCATCAACAAACTTCAGAACTCAGTACAGTTATGACGCAAACTTAAAATCCACAGATTTTTGTAATTTGAAGAGCACATCTAATAGAGAAGCTGACAAAATGTGAGACATGGATGAATCTAACGCGTGGCATCTGACTGCATTGGAGTATAAACTGGAAAACTGATGTTTCATCAAAGAACCATGCATGTGGCACAAAGCCGGAAAATATCGTGAGAATTCTTTCCTTTACACAAGATTAGAGGAAATGCAAGGTACCTAACTCACGACAAAGAATTCAAGTAAAAGCTTTGGAAATTGCGAAGAACATACCATAGACAGTATTCTGTGGGGATATCAGATTGTGATGCAGATTTATGCACAGAAGTTGTCCCACTATTTGAAGAAGTAGTTTATTAGCACAAAGACTGCTAAAATATTTTACCAAGACTCTCAACAACTTCCAGTGGCATGTAATGTTATTCTCATACCCTCTACACCAGATTGGCATCCCTCCTTTTGGACATGCCAAGCAACAAGACAGTGGACTTCAAGGGGGCAAAAAGTGTCACATTAAGAACAACTGAAATAATAATAATAATAACAATAATAATTACTTCGATATTACCAGTTAATGCAGAGGAAGGAAAGCTGCTGCCTATTGCCACTCTGAAGCATATATATTTGCCTAAAGCAAATTTTTCTGAAGGTTTAGTGACTTGTGCTCAAGAAAAAGGCTGGATGACAACTGAATTAATAATGGACTAGCTAGCTGTTTGGAATCATAGGTCTGGCACACTGCTCAGCAAGAAGTTACGCTAATGTTGTACACATTTCAGGTGACCTTATACCCGAAATGAAGAATGAAGCCATTGCATCAGAGGCAGACCTACTCATTATACCTGGAGGTATGACGTCTAAACTGCAGGTGCTTGATATCACAACAATGCCAACTGAAAGATCATTTCCAAAAACATTATATGATTAGCTTTTACAAGGGGGTCATGCTCTCACTCCGTCTGGTAAGACTGAAAAGCCATCTGTCAACCTTATGTGTAAGTGCATTCTTCATGGCACAAAACATCACCAGAGTCTATAATCAAAATGTTGAAGAAGAGCTCTGTAGTGGTAGTGAGGGCAACATATTTTGGGGACAGAGTGACGAAAATTCAGACAGAGATGAAACAAATATTGGTAGTGAAGTGAGTAGTGACATATGCCCAGGCAGTGACTAGCAGGATGGTATTGTGAGTAACTTATCTACATTATAACATAAAAACTATAATTAAGAATCACCATATTGTGAACAGTTTTTGTAAATATGTAATGTGACAAATGTCTTCCCCCCCCCCCCCCCCCCCCCCTTAAAAAAATTTTTTTTGGCTGCAGCTTATATTTCAGCCAATTCAGTATATGGCAAACTGAGTGCATAAACAGACACAAAAGAACTGCCTGCCTTAGGTACAAATAACCTGTTACTGTGCATGCTCTCCCATATGACTCAATGGACATGAGTGCCTGCTACACCAGAGGGACCATTTCAGTCCTCCCATCCACCCAACACTAGTATCCCTGAATTCTGGAGATAGGAACTTGCTCTCCAACATACTGTTGCATCCTGCAACCCTCCTTGAAAACATCTACATTTTCTCCTTTCCATCTGTTTTTTAAAAAATATCCTTATCTACTGTACTTTTTACATTTTTTCCCTTTATCCCTCTATCCCCCTCTCATTATATCTCTCTTCTCCCCCTTCTTATCACCTGCCTCCTCCTTGGTATTAATTTCACTATCCATTCCATTTATCATTTCTCTTCCTCTCAGTCCATCTTTATTTCTCACTCTTTCTCCTACCAACTCAGGAATGAAGCTGGAACAGTGCTTACCAACATACTTTTTCACCTCCCACACTCTCAGATGGCTCGTCTTTCATGTCTGTCTCATCTCATTCTCGCAACTGGTGGCCCACTCTCAACTTAGGTGCTAAGTAACTTGATGCTGCTCCTCAACTCTATACCTTTTTCCTCTCTGTGGAAGAAACTAACAGGTCTGAAAGCTTGGAATTGTTATTTCACTTTCAAAAATGTCTGACAGCAATCCTGGAATTTCACTTCCTGAGAGTAAGTACTGGACAGCCACTCCGTCTCCATCATTTTACCATTAACTGAGAATCAAATTTATTGAAACACAAACAGTTCACAAGCAAAAAAATCTAAAAGTTACCCTCTGCTAAAATATAACAACTGACACAACTAACCTAAAGTATGATGGTGCTGCTCCAGTTGCACGTGCTGCCATCCACACAAGTTGTTCTTCAGGTATTGGAGGAGCCAAGAAGAAGCCTGTATGTTGAACACCCAGGATACTGCTTGGAGACTCATAATTTCGGAAGATATGAAGATCAACTGGCTTTCTATCTGCCAAAACACCCGTAATGAAGAGTCTGTAACCATCCAGAGAAAGATTTTGTTTTTGGAATTTCTGTCTGATTTGTCTGAAACACTGGGCTGCATGGACAAAATAAGCAGAAAATACTTTTTATTTTTGATGTCATTGGCAAATTATATTTAACCTCACAATGTTTACTTATTTCTGAAATTTAGTTATATTATTCAATCGGCAGTAATGCACTCATTATTTATTTAATTTATTAGGAAGTCAGAGATGTGCTCTCCTTTGAAATAAAATGACATACTACAGTCCCTGAAAATACTACTGTTACTTTTCTTTACTAGTAAATAAAAAAAAAACAGAATCCTAAATATAGATCTTAAGGAAAAAGTGCTTGGATGTACAAAAAGGAGAATGCAGAAATGTAATAGGAGTTTAAGAGTGAAAACCAACTGATTTAATACAATCCATAGTTTTTTCCCTAACAACATAAATACTTTATTTCCTTAATCTCATCTGTATGGTACAATTATTTTATAGGTATGTTGTACAAGCCACACACACAAACACAACGCAATATTAAAAGTATTGTATTTCTCAGCATAGTTAATACAGGTAGCAGCTGACAAGAAAGTAAACATAATTTATGTATCACTTCAAACAGATCTTGTAAAAGACATATCATCATCATCATCATCATCATCATCATGTGATGGAATAATTACTCTGTATGACAACCATGTGCTGGAAAATGAATATAATGTAATGTATATGGCTGTGAACAAAAGAAATGTCAAGGATAATTTTTAAATCTCCTTTAATTTTTTCTCAGACAAAAGTTGGCAAGTGAGGACTTCTTCCTATTGTACTCACTTCGACTGTTGCTTGCAAAATGGTTGAAGGTATGTATATTGTGCTCTACATACTTTCTCATTTGTTGAATAATAATAATAATAATAATAATAATCTTTTTTTGTTAAATATGCATGCAATCATTTTCAGAATTCCTTTGCCAAGAATAGATTAATTTTGTTGTTGGAGTTCTACGTAACAAATCAATATATCAGGACTGTGCACACATTGTTTGACAGCACAATTATCAATAACTTTTTGTGTCGTGTACATACAAAATTGAACCTGTGCATTATTTTTTATGAAGTCCCATTCAATACTCATTACCTCTTTTATGTGGAAATCATTACAGCATTTTCACGATCAAGATGCTTTTAAACAATGATGTGCAACAGCCACCAGAGCATGATCCACCAAAAAGCACAGATAAAGAGCAATGGTACAGAAAGTGCAATGAAGCTGATTAAATACAATATATGATCATAAATTCCAATTTGATGCATGTTAATGTAGTAATCGCATCATGTCTTTGCATTTGTGATGTGCCTTTTCTGAAGCAACCCTATCTTAATGCATTGCATTCTTTTTAGCAGATTTAGTATTTCTTTCACTTTTTATTCTGCTAGTAAGGAAGGATATATTACACATTGAATAAGCACTGACAATGTCTATAACGGGCAGTCAAATGGAAACGAGACTCAAACGTAATCACTCTGGCTGTTAACACATTTATCCCATGTGAGACAACATGGCCAATGTCATGGAAAAATATTTTCAGTTGCTTACAGAACCAACTATATGCAGGTGTGTACACCTTCATCCAAATCAAATCAGCAGCCACAAATGTGTTTCTTCAGGGCACAAAAAATATGGAAACTGAATGGAGAGATCGGGAATGTATGGAGGATGTGTAAGGGCTTCCCAGCGAAACTTTTCCAGCATAGTCAAAACAATCTGGGCAACTTGTGCTCGCCCATTCCATAGGCAATTGCAAACATTTTTCATTAAGGCACTGACCATCTTGTCTCACACTGGGATGAATGTGTTAAGAGTTAAGTTCACTGCTTTTCAAATAATAAACAGTTTACAAACTTTTTTCCATGTATCATGTTTTCATTTCACTGCTTTTTTATAATGCATTCTTATCCTCTAAAAAATTTATAAATATGTGGTGTGCTATTACTAAAAAAATCTTCAGATTGGGACTAGTGTTCAGCAATCTATGTGCACAGTTAATGAGTGGGACGCACAGTTCATATGCATATAGTGCATCACAGGAAAGGAAAGAGGGGAAAAGCTGTACATGTTTTAATACTAAATTTCACAAAACTATGTACTTTCCAAATTGAATTTGCAGTTTTCGAAATGCAGCTGTGAGACAGACAAGACATAATGTCAGCAGGTTTGGAGACTGAAAAATATCTTTGGTTTTGTTCTGTCACAGCACTCTTTGCTAGTATAAAACGGATTCCATTTAATGGCACTATTAGATGAAAGTCAAAACATAAAAACTAAGTGAAAAAACTTCCATTCTCAGGCTAGATATGATATTATCCATTGGTTGGCTATACCATCAGTACCATAAAACTTCAATTTATCTAGCAGAATACTGTGAGTTACAATACCTTAGCAATTGCCTACAAATCCAACAGCAGAAAATAAGCAAAGAGACAAGATCAAAGTGAAAAATTCAGTAGCATCTCGAGGATTTGCAAATAAACTTAGTTCACAATCTACTCTATGGTCAACAGCAAGGCTGGATTGGATGGTGATTAAGATATCACAGGCTGATATAAGAACACAAATAAATATCAACATAACAGCACACAACATTGTGCAACTAAACAAACATAACAGCAAGCTCAGTTGCGCACACTCCACTGCATGCAGTTAGTTTCGTATTACATGGATCATTTTGCATGATAAATTGTAATGTAGAATTAATCATTTTACATTCACATTGCAAATCAATTAGTAAACATGGCTACATGCTGACATTTATAATCTCTCTCTCTCTCTCTCTCTCTCTCTCTCTCTCTCTCTCTCTCTCTCTCCATTCTACTTTTCTTTCTTTTCCTTTTTTTAAAACAGATGTGAGTTGGTAATTCCCATCCACCAACTTTCACACATTACTGTAACAGAAATTCTTCTATGGAATGGGAAGTGTTGTCAAGGAGAAACCTTCTCAGTTTGCTTTCATTTTTTACTTTGCTGTTTGTCAGACATCTTATATCACTGGGTAAGTGATCAAAAACTTTGGAGCAGCATTAAGCACTCCTTTTCATTCTAAACACAACCTTAATACAGACTAATGAATGTCATTAGTAATTCTCGTATTTTAATTATGTCCATCATTGTTCCTTTTGAAATGTAGTGGATTATTTACAACAAACTTCATGAGGGGACAAATATACTGTGAAGCAGTAGTCAGAATGCCCAACTCCTTAAACAGATGTCTGCAAGATGATCGTAAGTGAGCAGCACAAATTATTCTTATTTTTATTCTTATACAGGGTCCGACAGTCAAATCTTCATTTTTTAAATGAGTGTAAAATAAACATGGATGCAGATATCAAAATTTTATTCATACAATCTTATTCTACATTAAAAAGCATTTAAGAAACATCAACATATTTTTTTCATTGTTCAAAAATAACATCAACAAGATGGCATCCTTCTCAATCGTGGCATTCTCGCAGGTGATTTCCGAAGCTGTCCATCACATGACGGAGCATACCCTGAGGAATTCTCTCGATTTCCAGCCGGATTCTTGCTTTGAGATCACCAATGTTATGAGATCTTTCTTCGTACACTTTGGCATAAGGTAACCCCATAAGAAAAAAATCACAAGCTGTAAGGTCAGGTGAATGGAGGGGGCAAGCAATCGCTCCATTCTTGGAAATCACCCGGATAGGAAAAACTTCATTGAGAACATTAATGCTCACACGGTCTGTCATATATAGGTAACAGAATTACAACAGTTCATGGAAGTTTCTATTATAAAATGGAACTATACTTACACATCAGTCTATAATTCATTAATTGTACACCCAGCAGCTTTTCCTCATGTGAAAAACTGGTTGAAAGATCCAATTTTTTGTGTAGTCGTAGCATTTTTTAAAATAATGCTTACTTTGCCATTTTCTGTGTTCTGAGTGTCATTTGCTTTTGTAAGTGTTGCCATCTTCCTCAGTTTTTGTTTATAGTTGCTTTTTGTTTCACTGTAAGAGTGTCGACGTCAGGTGGGTACATGAGAAAGTGAGAAAGAGAGTTTTCACTTTTTTTAAAAATTTTGTTATTGTTGTTATATACTGGAATATTTGTATATTATATTACCAATTAGTGTAAATAGTAAGTGGTTAGTCATATACACTTTGTCATTTAGTAGTAGCTTCTTTTCTGCCTTTCTTTTGTATATCTGATAATTTTCTTCTAAAGTCAGCAGGTAATTATTCCAATTATTTCCATCTCTTCCTCTATTGTACAAGGCCTATAATTAATCTCTCTTGAATTTTCTGCACAAGTTGAGTGGCATGTGCCACATTTCCATGATCTGATATAGTCTTTGTATCGAGTGTTCTAAATCTGCATCAAATACGTGGAAAAAAGAATTCATGTCGCAACATCATCCACTGGATGACAATACCTACAATCCACTGATGAATAACCTCTTAGAACACTTTAATACAATGTTGGCAGACATGCTGTAGATGTACATAGATGTTGAAGAGAGGGGCTGGGATATAATACAGTCCACTGTGACATTTGCATACAACACAGCAAAATAATACACCACAACTGAACAATCAAGGCAGCTGGCTCAGATACAGACCCTGAACACCCAGTACAAAAACCAAGAGCACTATAATACGAAGCACTAGTGAGTGAGTTACGTCCTGGCAGATATGGTATGGATTTTTGTGCCCATATGGAAAGTGCGACTATAGGGAAATCTACTAAAGTGTTGCTTTTGGGTGTATCATATCCTTTGTTGCTTGTTGAACATCACATACAAAGTTGAGGATTATGAGTATTCATCAAGGAAACAAAAGCCAGCGACATCATCCATGGCCTGTATATGAAGCCCTATTACACTCCAGAGGTGCTACCCAACAATGGGAGGTTGATGGAAACAAATGACTCACTCGATGATAATGAAGCTCCGATGGAAGGGGCTACCTTCCATGTTCACCACAGTGAAAACAATGCAGCAACATAACCAGAATGTGAGGACCCACCAGTGCCACGGCACAGAAGACAAGTGACAAGATCTAAATTCAGAGAGCTGTAGGAGGCTGCAATGAAGACTTCTGTATCAGCAGGTCACAGTGTTCCTCAAGGAGAAGGAGCAATGCCATGATCTCTGGTGCCATCCGTGTGCTGCATTGGTCAGCATCACTGCTTGCCATGCTGCGGGTGGTTCAAAGCCAATCACCAGCAGTTATCTTTTATTTCATATTTATCATTCCTGGAAGGTTCTTAAATATCTTATGATATATTGCTTGCACATATGGAAATTTCAATGGCAGTATTATGAAAAGGATAGATTGTTACTCATCATATGCGGAGATGTCAAGTCACAAGCACACACGGCAAAAATATTTCACTGTGCCTGTCTAACACTCAACGTTTCCTCTATTTGGTGAGTAGCAATCTATCCTCCTCTTAGTTCAATATAAATACATACGATATTAAAAAATCATTGGTTGCTAATATTCTCAGACCTTTGCTATTGTGATGTAATTCAATAATGCACTAATATCAGACTAATAACTTAAACCATGCGTATTTGTTTAAGATGTGCGTAAGATATTCATTTGTTCAATCTTGCTGAGGTGGCATGATGTGATCAGAGGAACAATGTCATCTCTACAAAAGTCCTCTTCACTACTTTCTGCAATACACAAGCACAACAGTTCAAGTACTACAAAGTATGTGTTTTATAGTATGTGGACTCTACACAGATATGGAAAAACGTTAGTAGAATATGTTTATCAGATAGTACCATGTTCCTGTGATAATATTCACGTTAAATGTTGTCATCAGGAACACATCATGCAAAAGACTGAACAGAATTGTTTAAAGTGTTGTACTGCTATATACCAGCAGCAATTTCCATGTTTGTAGCTGACTACTCATTTCTATTAAAGAATTCCTTATAGTATAAAAAGAATTATTAGAAAGAAACAACATCAATCTACATTTAAAAACACTTCTGATGTTGAAAGTTCCTGGCAGATTAAAACTGTGTGCCCGACCGAGACTCGAACTCGGGACCTTTGCCTTTCGCGGGCAAGTGCTCTACCATCTGAGCTACCGAAGCACGACTCACGCCCGGTCCTCACAGCTTTACTTCTGGCAGTATCTCGTCTCCTGCCTTCCAAACTTTACAGAAGCTCTCCTGCGAACCTTGCAGTTTCATATCAGCGCACACTCCGCTGCAGAGTGAAAATCTCATTCTGGAAACATCCCCCAGGCTGTGGCTAATCCATGTCTCCGCAGTATCCTTTCTTTCAGGAGTGCTAGTTCTGCAAGGTTCGCAGGAGAGCTTCTGTAAAGTTTGGAAGGTAGGAGACGAGATACTGGCAGAAGTAAAGCTGTGAGGACCGGGCGTGAGTTGTGCTTCGGTAGCTCAGATGGTAGAGCACTTGCCCGCGAAAGGAAAAGGTCCCGAGTTCGAGTCTCGGCTGGGCACACAGTTTTAATCTGCCAGGAAGTTTCATATCAGCGCACATTCCGCTGCAGAGTGAAAATCTCATTCTGGAAACTTCTGATGTTGTTCAGATACTTTATATCCATAGTAAGATTGCTAAGAACTGTAATAACTGTCTACCTCACTCTTTCCTGGGTCACAGTTGGATTCACTGGAGGGAACTGAAAACTATTTTTTCTTCAAGTATTGTATATTTAAATATTGTTAATAGCCTTGAAATGCAATGGAAAGTTGACAGCAAATTCCATAAAGGAACACATGTGCCATGAGGCTGTGGTTAATATTTCCAATTGCTCAAACAGATGCCCGTCACATTTGTGTTTTGACCCCAATCTTCCTTTTAAGGAATGAATACAGCTTGTACTATACAAGCACAGAATGAAATGTATCTGAGACTAACAAAATAACAAATGAAGAAAATAAGAATATGAAGTAAGTTTCATTAGCAGTCACACAGTACATGATTCAATACTATCTAAAATCAAAATAACATCTGATAGAGAGAACCCACAACTTAAACATGGAAGTATTAATCTCTATTTTCAAGACATAGTACTGTTCCTGCTGCAATAATTTTTAATATCTGATATTAATTCTAGGTTACTTACTGCAGATAATAGCATTTACATACTTTGGATGAGTAATATCTGCCATGACAGTATTTGTGCCTAGGCATTCCTTTAGGATGTTTTCAAGAGGTTCACTACTGTACGGTCGAATTCCCATAAAGGCAGTGTCCTTCATACGCAGGTAAAGTGCTAAACATTCTTTCAAGCTTCTTCCTATAAACAAATGTGCAACATACACAGTTATAGGAAATTAAAAAAGTATTTAATCTGAATCATAGAACATGACATTAATTGTACATTAAATTATAGGCACAAAACACAAAAAAGCTTGAGACAAAGTAATGACAACAGTAGAAAGGGAACAGCCAACTGAAAATATGACCGTTGATGATAACTGATAAATAAAAAAACAACTTCCGGTGGTGTGAGGATTATTTATTTGTACACAACTATTTTCAGTCAGATGGCTATCTTCATGTCTGGGGTAAGGGGGAGGTTGGGGCAGGGAGGGGGAGGGATAGTAGGATAGCAGTGGGGGACAGTAAAATACTGCTTGCAGGAGCATACCGGGATGAGGTGGAGAGTTAAGGGAACACAGGATATATTGTAGGGAGATTTCCCATCTGCACAATTCAGAAAAGCTGGTATTGGTAGGAAGGATGCAGATGGTACAGGCTGTGAAGCAATCACTGAAATGAAATATGTTGTGTTGTGCAGTGTGCTCAGTAGCTGGGTGGCCCAGCTGTTTTTTGGCCAGTGACCATTCATGTGGACAGACTGCTTGTTATTACTCATGCCCACATAGAAAACAGCACAATGGTGGCAGCTAGTTTGTAGATCATAATATTGGTTTCATAGGTAGCCCTGCCTTTGACTGGATAGGTAATGTTGGTGGCTGGACTGGAGAAGATGGTGGTGGGAGGACATATGAGACAGGTCTGTTACAGGGCTATGAGCCATGAGGCAACGGGTCGGAGTAGGGGTTGTGTAGGGATCAAAAAACGGTTCAAATGGCTCTGAGCGCTATGGGACTCAACTACTGAGGTCATTAGTCCCCTAGAACTTATAACTAGTTGTTGTTGTTGTTGTGGTCTTCAGTCCTGAGACTGGTTTGATGCAGCTCTCAGTGCTACTCTATCCAGTGCAAGCTTCATCATCTCCCAGTACCTACTGCAACCTACATCCTTCTGAATCTGCTTAGTGTATTCATCTCTTGGTCTCCCTCTACGATTTTTACCCTCCACGCTGCCCTCCAATGCTAAATTTGTGATCCCTTGATGCCTCAAAACATGCCCTACCAACCGATCCCTTCTTCTAGTCAAGTTGTGCCACAAACTTCTCTTCTCCCCAATCCTATTCAATACCTCCTCATTAGTTACGTGATCTACCCACCTTATCTTCAGCATTCTTCTGTAGCACCACATTTCGAAAGCTTCTATTCTCTTCTTGTCCAAACTAGTTATCGTCCATGTTTCACTTCCATATATGGCTACACTCCATACAAATACTTTCAGAAACGACTTCCTGACACTTAAATCTATACTCGATGTTAACAAATTTTTCTTCTTCAGAAACGATTTCCTTGCCATTCCCAGTCTACATTTTACATCCTCTCTACTTCAACCATCATCAGTTATTTTACTCCCTAAATAGCAAAACTCCTTTACTACTTTAAGTGTCTCATTTCCTAATCTAATTCCCTCAGCATCACCCGATTTAATTTGACTACATTCCATTATCCTCGTTTCGCTTTTGTTGATGTTCATCTTATATCCTCCTTTCAAGACACTGTCCATTCCGTTCAACTGCTTTTCCAAGTCCTTTGCTGTCTCTGACAGAATTACAATGTCATCGACAAACCTCAAAGTTTTTACTTCTTCTCCATGAATTTTAATACCTACTCCGAATTTTTCTTTTGTTTCCTTTACTGCTTGCTCAATATACAGATTGAATAACATCGGGGAGAGGCTAAAACCCTGTCTCACTCTTTTCCCAACCACTGCTTCCCTTTCATGTCCCTCGACTCTTATAACTGCCATCTGATTTCTGTACAAACTGTAAATAGCCTTTCGCTCCCTGTATTTTACCCCTGCCACCTTCAGAATTTGAAAGAGAGTATTCCTAGTTAACATTGTCAAAAGCTTTCTCTAAGTCTACAAATGCTAGAAACGTAGGTTTGCCTTTTCTTAATCTTTCTTCTAAGATAAGTCGTAAGGTTAGTATTGCCTCACGTGTTCCAACATTTCTGCGGAATCCAAGCTGATCTTCCCCGAGGTCCGCTTCTACCAGTTTTTCCATTCGTCTGTAAAGAATTCGCGTTAGTATTTTGCAGCTGTGACTTATTAAACTGATAGTTCGGTAATTTTCACATCTGTCAACACCTGCTTTCTTTGGGATTGGAATTATTATATTCTTCTTTAAGTCTGAGGGTATTTTGCCTGTCTCATACATCTTGCTCACCAGATGGTAGAGTTTTGTCATGACTGGCTCTCCCAGGGCCATCAGTAGTTCTAATGGAATGTTGTCTACTCCCGGGGCCTTGTTTCGACTCAGGTCTTTCAGTGCACTGTCAAACTCTTCATGCAGTATCGTATCTCCCATTTCATCTTCATCTACATCCTCTTCCATTTCCATAATATTGTCCTCAAGTACATCGCCCTTGTATAAACCCTCTATATATAACTAGTTAAACCTAACTAACCTAAGGACATCACACACATCCATGCCCGAGGCAGGATTTGAACCTGCGACCGTAGCGGTCTCGCGGTTCCAGACTGCAGCGCCTAGAACCGCACCGCCACTTCGGCCGGCGTTGTGTAGGGATTGATGAGGATATTGTGCAGGTTTGGTGGGTGGCAGTATCCCACTGTGGGAGGGGTGGGAAGGATAGTGGGTGGAACATTTCTCATTTCACGGCACAACAAGAGGTAGTCGAAACCTGATGGGGAATAGGACTCATTATTCCATCATGGACTTTACACTGTCTGATAATTCTATTTTAGTTATTGTATATGTCACCTACATGTTAGTTTATTATCTCATACATTTTCCAGCAGATAATAGGTGTACTTGCATGTGATAGAAGCTACAACTAAAATACAATTATCTCTCTTATACCCAGGAACCACAATTGAACTACACGTAGCTTAAATCAGCGACTTCAAGATGACTCCTTGATCAGACGCCCAATGGCGAGGTTATCAGCACCATGACACTTACTAAAACAAATAATGTGGAGAAGAAATAAAATTGTCGTACAAGCATGCACTCCAAACGACCACACAGCCACTCTGTCTCACATGCACTAAACCCAATGAGGATAGAAGACAGCTAATCAAGGAATTAAAACAGAGGGAAAACAAAACACAGAGAGCTAACAGAAACGCACAAGGAAATATGACTGGCTGACCACTTACAAAAAACTTGTGTGAGCCAGTCATCCTGTTGACACCTCCCCAAAATCTTGTTAGATACGTTGGACAATTCACAAAACTATAAAACGCGAACCACATTCGTTTGATCAGTACATAAAATAGACTGCAGATCTGCCGGAAAATCTGCCACGTTCCGCTAGTCAGTAAATAAAATGCAGTCCAATAAAATGTGGCACACAGTGATCTGCATGCCACAAGCACCACACACTGGAGGGTCCTCTCACCAGAGGAAAAACTCTATGCGTCATAGGGCTGTGGCCTGTGCGAAGATGAGTAAGAAGGACCTCATCCCATTGACGTGGCTGGAAGAAAGTACTCCACAGCTGAGTTGTGGGCTTGACGATATGGAGCTGTCGTCGGTCACTTCTAGCCACTCGTCTTCCCATCGACACAAGACTTTATACCTCAACAGCAAGGTGAGAGCATGGGGGGCGGGATAGCACACTGAAAGACCTGACGATCACAACTCGTCTCCTTGGCAGCTCGATCTGCCCTTTCGTTCCCCACAATTCCCATGTCCCCTGGTACCCATCAGAAAGACACCTCTTTCCCCAGTTGCTGTAGTTGGAGGAGGGCATCCTGGATAGTCTGGATCACTTTATCTGCTGGGTACAAACATTGGAGAGAGTAATGGGCACTCAAATCATCTGAACAGACGAGAAATCTAACACTGAAAGAATGTCTCATCTGCTCCAGTGCTCACAAGATCTCATGTAATTCTGCGTCAAAGATGGTAAATTCGGGAGGCAGTCTGACCTTGAGGGCAATATCCAGGAAAATGACAGAGCAGCCAATGGAGTCACCCTGCTTAGACCCATCCATAAAAACAGCTACATGGTTGTGGTGGTCAGATAAAATAGCAGAAAATAAGGCATTAAAAATGGAAGCAGGAGTGCTATCTCTCCTGTAAGGCACCAAATCTAAAATCACTCTGGGCCTGGCTAAAACCATGGATTTGGGGTCGGACTGGCACCACACTGAGTGGCTCCAGCACATGCTGCACGCAGATCCCAAATGGCATCGTGGCTCGTGGATGGTTGGAAAAAAGGCTCTCCAGTACGGTGTGCAGGTGAAGTTGGAGCTGCGAGGAACTTACAAGCTTGGCTCACCATGAGCTGGCACCAGATGGTAAATGGCGGTTCCCCCACCTCAGCACAGAGGATAGGTTTGGGACTGGTCCGATAGGCACCAATGGCCAGCCGAATCCCCTCATGGTGGTCAGTGTCAATGATCCACAAATGAAAGGGCCTCGCTGAACCATAGACTGTGCACCCGTAGTCCAGCCACGAACACACAAAAGCCTGATAAAACTAGAGATGTGCCCTGTCCGCTGTCCAATACCTGTGGCTAAGGCACTTGAGGATGTTCAGTGCCTTCTAGGTTGTGGCTTTCAAGTCTTGCAGGTGCAGCAACCATGACATCCTGGAGTCAAAAATGAGGCCCAGAAACTGCAATGTGTCTCTAAAATGTAGGATGGTGTTCCCCATCTTTAAGGCATGCAAATTAAAAAGGTGACGAGAATGATTAAATTGAACACACACACTTATCGGCAGAAAACTGAAAACCCACCTTTGCAGCCCACTCCTCTAACTGCCAGACTGTAAGTTGTAACTGATGGCTATGGCAAACAGGGTAACACTTAAAACACTGCTCTGAGGGACACCATTCTCCTGCTCAAATCGATCAGACAGTGTGTCACCAACTCAGATCCTAAAAAACTGCTGAGACAGGAAAGATCGAATGAAAATAAGGAGGTGGCCATAAAAGCCCCATTGATGCAGTAGTGCAAGAATACAGTGTCTGCAATTAGTATCGTATGCCTTACTTATATCAAAGTAAATGTCCATACAGTGATGCTCATGGAGGAAAGCCTGCTGAATAGCTCCAGGATGGTCAGGTTGTCGACAGTGGATCGAAATCTTCGGAATCCACACTGAGAGCGGCTAAGGAGTTGCCTGGTCTCTAACAACCAGCTCGTTAAGGCGATGCTCTGTTAACTACTGGGACATGTGCGGTCCTTTCCTGGCTTGAGGAGAGGGATCAGAATTGCCTCCCTCCATGAGCTGGGGAAATAGCCTGTCTGCCATCTTAGATTAAAACATTCTAGTAGACTTTCCTTGGATGTCACTGGCAAATGTTGAAGCGTGCAGTACTGGGTGTGGTTGTGATAGGGTGCAGTGTCTCAGTCAGTGCCGATTCAAGCTCGCACATCAAGAATGAGGAATTGTAGGCCTCAGAACCGTTGGACCTGAAGTCGAACTTTGTCCTCTCTGCAGTCGCATGTAGCGATGAAACACCGGGTCCTGGCTTGCATTGGCAGTAGTTTGTGCAAAATGCTCAGCCAGCGTCTGAGCAATGTCTCTGGGTGTTGTTCGGAGGCACCCCTGTTTCAGCACTACTGCTATTGGTAAACAGCTGTGTGTACTGGAAATCTTCCGGATGGCTTCCCATACTTTTGTGGAACAAGTGGAACGGTTGATGGAGTCCAGGAACTCATGCCATGATTTTGTTTGCTCTCCTTAATGACACAGTGAGCCTTGGCTCTCGTGATTTGAAAGGTGGTGAGATTGTCTGCTGTTGGGTGGCATTTAAATCTTCTAACAGCTGCAGGCCTGTCCTGGATGGCTGAATAGCACTCGTCTTTCCACCAAGGTACAGGTCGCCTCTTAAGAGGGCTAAAGACTTTGGTATGGATGGGTCAGCAGCATGATGGATTATATGTGTGATGTGATCCACCCATTCCCGGATGCTGTATCGCTGTTCAAACACAGCCAACTGGCCGAACAGCATCCAGTTAGCCCTGTCTATCATCCATAATGGTGGCTTCTGTTCCAGCAACACACCATCCAGTAGATGAATTCAGATGGAGAAGTGGTCGCTGGAATGGATATCGTCAATGACCTACCAATGAACAGAGTTGGCGAGGGCTGGAGAGCAAAGAGATAGGTCAATGCGTGAGAATGAACCAGTAGCAGCACAGAAATGAGTCAGAATACCAGTGTTTATGATGCATACCTCTCGAGATGTCAGTAGGCTCTCCAAGACACGACCCTGAGGGCAAGAAGAGATTGAGCCCCACAGGACATGATGGGCATTGAAGTCTCCCAGGAGGAGAAATGGTCGGGGGAGTTGTTCCATTAGATCTGTGAAAGCCTCAGAGTGTACTGCATCCAGTGGAGTTAAATAAAGAGAGCGAACTGTAAACCTCCAACGTGCATGAATTTCAAATGCAACTGTGTGCAGGTCAGAATCCAGACGAAGAGCAGAGGAGTGGTGCCTATTACTGACAAACACAGCAACCCCTCCTTTGGCCCTTTTCCCAGTCAGGTCATCATTGCAATATACCAGGTGTACCAGTATGAAATGAGTGTTAAGATACAAATGTGTCGATAGGGAACATTTGTTGTGAACGAGCCTTCATTTTTTTTTGTTTGGTTGGTATGACATCTGTCAAAGATATTTAGTATGCATCAAGTCATGGAACAAACATCATATGTTTTCATCATGTTAACAATGTCGAATTTTGTACCAGAAAGTGACGATTTGCGGAAAGCATTAATTTTTTGTTTTCATTTGAAAAAAAGTGCTGCAGAGTCGCATGGAATGCTTGTCGAGGCATATGGTGATCATGCTCTATCAGAAGCAACATGCAAAAGATGGTTTCAACGGTTCAGAAATAATGATTTTGTGTAAGAAATGAAGAACGTGGAAGACCATCAAAAAAGTTCGAAGACGCCGAATTATGAGCAGTATTGGAGGAAGATGATACTTTGAGTCAGAAGCAAATGGCAGCAATGCTAATGTTGTACAACAAACAATTTCTGACCATTTGAAAGCTATGGGAAAGATCCAAATGTGTGGAAAATGGGTGCCACATGTACTGAATGAAAGACAGATGCAAAACCGAAAAACCATATGTCAAATTTTGCTTCAAAGACATGAACGAAAATCAATTTTACGGTGGTGGTGGTGGTGGTTAGTGTTTAACGTCCCGTCGACAACGAGGTCATTAGAGACGGAGTGCAAGCTCGGGTTAGGGAAGGATTGGGAAGGAAATCGGCCGTGCCCTTTCAAAGGAACCATCCCGGCATTTGACTGAAACGATTTAGGGAAATCACGGAAAACCTAAATCAGGATGGCCGGAGACGGGATTGAACCGTCATCCTCCCGAATGCGAGTCCAGTGTGCTAACCACTGCGCCACCTCGCTCGGTATCAATTTTGCATCGAATTGTTACTGGCGATGAAAAATGGATTTATTTTAAGAATCCTAAATGGGAAAAATCATGGGTTAATCCGGGACAACCATCAACATCGACTGCAAAACCAGATCGATTCGGCAAGAAGACAATGCTCTGTGTTTGGTGGGATCAGAAAGGTGTGGTGTATCATGAGCTTCTAAAACCTGGAGAAACTGTGAATAATAATCGCTGCAGACAACAAATGATCAATTTGAACTATGCATTGATCGAAAAAAGACCAGAATGGGCCAGAAGACATGGCAAAGTATTTTTTTTTACATGACAATGCACCTGCACACAAAACAAAACTGGGTCATGATACAATCAAAACACTTGGCTGGGAGCTGCTACCCCACCTGATGTAGTACAAGACTTGGCCCCTTCCGCCTACCATTTGTTTTCATCAATGGGACACGCATTGGCTGAGGAACACTCGATTCCTACGAAGAAGTCGAAAATTGGGTGTCTGATTCGTCTGCTTCAAAACATGAACATTTCTATTGGCGTGGTGTCCAAAAATTGCCAGAAAGGTGGTCAAAATGTATAGGAAGCAATGGTCAGTACTTTGAATAAAATGTTTTTACTTTTCAATTCAAAATTAGTGTTTCATTTTCACAAAAAAACGCTCATTTCATACCGGTACACCTGGTAGTGTATATCCCCTTAGTACAGGGGCATCAGATGCTTTTAAATGTGTCTCCTGTAAACGTAAGCACAGGGGATGTTGCTGTGCAAGGAGTCTCAGTTCCTCCACATGTGTCCTTAATCCATTCATGTTCCACTGTATAATATATAATGGGAGCTATCTATCAGAGTGGTAGTACTTTCATCCTGACTTTCTGCCAGGGAAGTGGGGCCCCACAATTGGTGGAGGCCCAGTTTTGGGGTGAGATGATTGCTCCAGTTCGACATCAACCCCCACTGCCTCTGAAGAAGATTCGAGAGTGCCATCAGATAGAATGACATCGACATCATCAGACTGTGTGCCGACTGTCTCCTTCAGGGAGTGATTCTTGGACTGCGATTTTGATTTTTTGATCCGAGACGGCTTTGGAGCCACTGTCTCAGAAGTGGTAGGGGGTGTAGCAGTGCTGGGCAGTGCACAAGACTTGACCTGTGGAGGGGCAGGAAGGTCTACGAAGTCAACAACCACAGCCTTCTCTGAAGTACGGGGGGCAGGATTCAAAGGATCTGCAGCAGCACATGTGCACTGACTAACACAGGTGCTGGTGCTGACAGTAGCAAACTCCATTTGTGTAGCAGCATCAGTTTTCAGGACTGGCTGTGTCAGAGCAGAAGAAAAGGATTCAGCAAATATGGGTGGCTGCATGGATTTGTACAACTTTTTGGCTTCACCATATGGGATGCGCTTTGTCATTTTGATCTCCTGGATCTTCTGCTCCTCAAGGAAAACTCTGCAGACCCTGTTCCTCACAGAGCAGCTGCCACACTTTGGAGGTGACAAGCAACCAATTCCCTCATGGGCAGCTTTACCACATTTCATGCAGGTGGCTTCTCCTCTACAGCTCAGAGTAGTGTGCCCAAAATGCTGGCATTTAAAACACCGTATTGGATTTGGGTAATAAGGTTGTACACTGAGGTGTAGGAAACCTGTCTTCACATGCTCTGGTAGTTTGCTGCTGTCAAAAGTGAGGGTAAAAGAATCTGACTTTACAAGATTGCCATCCACCAATTTCATAACATGTTGCACATCGAGAATGTCTTCCCACGACCATTTGGCTTTCGGTTCTTCTTGGGGAATGTCAACTAGATCCCTGCAAATCACTACGCCTTTGCTGTAGTTCAAGGTGTTCTGCAATTCAGTTTCTATTGCATACTCCCCAAAGCACTACGCTTTCTGAAGGTTCTTGACTTGTTGAGAGCTAGATGTTTCAATCAGTAGGGTTCCATTGCGCAAGCGTTTAACAGATTTTAAGGTGCAGCAATGCCTTCTAAGCATTTCTGTATATAAAATGGCGAAACTTTTTCAAAATCCCCTCTTTTCTTTTAATGATAAGAAACACATTCTGCGAAACAGCATGCATTCTGTTACTAGTGACTCAATAAGGACTGGCTACACGAGGCCTCTTGTTAGACTGGGTGTTGGTACCCTCCAGCGGCCCACCCTTTCCGCTGGGAGGGGGTAAGGAAAATTTCGGAGGATTTATTTTGGTCCCACAAGTAGCTATGAAAATAAGGGTCCACTCACACAGAGCCCCATGTGCCTGAGTAAGCCTTATACAACTGAGGTGCAGCAGGTTCCTCAGAGGTTGCCTGCTAACGACTGTTCCACCTCAACAGCCATGCATCCTATCAGTGTGCAGCACACCTTGAGATTGAGAGTTTTTTTTTTATGGACGGTTATTTTGTCCTCGCAATCCAGGTGGTCAAGCCAAGATCCCCATTTCCTGAGACACACAACATTCCATCGCCGTGCCACACAGTGGTGCTGAAGCATGCCCAGAGCTTAAGGTGACAGAAGACTGGTGGCGCTTACGAGTCCCCAGCTCAGGAACTACGGGGTTGCCAAGCCCGTACCCAGTAAATGAATGCCAAGCTCCTGCCGCTTTTTCTTCTTTAAAAGAAAAATATGATCGAATACAAATATCATTTTGAATTCTCTATCTGAACGATATCATTCAGAATTTGGTGTGGTTCTTTAGCTATGAGGGCAGCACACTAGCTTGCAGGGCAGGAAGGTGAACCACCCTCATATCCAATTTGATCACTCACTTAATGACTGATGGTCTGATACACAAGGCAGCCTGAGCTGGGTTTTCAACCAGTTTACCACAGTGGTTCTCCATATCTGCTCCTCGAAACACATGGCACAATGAAGTGAAGCACAAATATTCAAAGAACAGAGTTTAGGAAATTTACACATAGGAGGCTTTGTGTAACAAACATTTGTGGCTACATGGTGGACATTTAGCCCCATAGTTAAAATTTAAAGAAAATAATTTTCAAATCATAGATGGGTCACTGAATACTTATCAATGGTAGACCCTGCCACATGTGGAGCAAACATTAAGAAAAGAAAATAATGATGAAGTCAGTAGCACTTCAGGTGTCAGGCAAGATACTATGTAATGAGAAGAGAGATAAGGAGAAATGAGAACTTGTATGCAGGGAAGGAATGCTTAGTCTATTGGTGAAGTGTGGACAGCAAATCATCTGATACATTTTGTGTGTGATGCTGACTCTTCAATTATTTATGTTTTTTCTGAACTTTGCATAAGTAAATGATATATTGTATAGATATTCTTTGAAGTTCATGAGAATCAATGTAACTAACTTATATATGCAGTGTTGAATGAATTGTATTTCCATACAACATTCGGTGAGTCTGAGTTTCTAAGCCATGCACTGATTGTATCACTCACTAAATATAATTGAGTCATGTGCCCAAATGATAGAATGCATCTCATCTAAGTTTTCGTGTCAACCACCCCACGCAGAACTACTCAACCCACGTCATGTAACCTACAACCACCATGAAAAACACTCAAACTGCTGGCTGAACACCCAAATGATAGAATGCACCTCATCTAAGTTTTCGTGTCAACCACCCCACGCAGAACTACTCAACCCACGTCATGTAACCTACAACCACCATGAAAAACATCCAAACAGCTGGCTGAACAATCTCGATGTATCCACTACATACATCACAGCCATCCCCCTTAAGACACAGTGTCCTTTGGAAGCAATTCATGCCAAGTAACCAAACTGTCCAAGCAAATTGTGGCCCTACAAATATGGCACTATACACATGCTTTGTGGTTGTGGCAATCTTCCAGAAGAAACAAGCATTTCCCCACCAGGGAGAATATCTGTTGGTATCACAGAAAATATGGAGCTGCAGCTCAGCAGTGCTCACCAGCCTGCAAGAAGGAAAATGCTCCCACAAATCGGCAATGATGGCATCTGATTTCAAACAGAGCATTACACCAAGCTACAATTCTTCATTGATATAGATGCTGATACGTTAGTTTAACCTTCTCATCTTCCATAGCGAAATACCTACAGCGTTACCTGGATGCTGCGAACAAATCTTCCATCAAGATGTACGGATACGTCACCTTATATTTAAACTTCCATATTCAACCTGAATTCATATGGAAATTCATTGTTGCTGACATGCTATACACTCCCAGATCTTTATCACTGACAACTGTTTGGCTCAACAACATTAGACATGGACACCTATGCCATGCTGGCAATGAACTGACTGCTGGTGATTCACCATACGATGACCTACTTTGACAGTTCCTTAAGTCACCTATCCATTGCCTACTCCAGCGCCAGTAAAACACTCACCGGTACATCACTTTGTCACCCCATTAAGACCATCTGTTTATGCATGACCTCATCATCTGCCTCCACACAAATGCATAATCACAAAGTAGTTTCCTACATGACAGATGTCATCCAAGCTCTATATCATACATCCATTGCACCAGAAAATATACATAAAACCACTACTTGCACTACATTCAGACTTTATGAATTTGTGCAAATGCCTTTTGAACTGCACAATGTTGCCCAGCCATTCCAGCACTTCATAGATGAAATAACTAACGACAGAGTTCTATTACGTCCAATTGATGATCTACTCATAATGTTGTTCAGTGAGGCACAGCAAATAGTAAACTTACAGCAACAGTTCATTTGACTAAGAGAACATAGTTTAGTGATTAATCTGTCAAAATGTGTCAGTGGAGTGATGGAAAGAACATTTTTAGGATACCTTTTCACTGCACAAGAAATCATGCCAATGCAAAACTGAGCGGAAGATATTTCTCAGTTTCCAAAACCGACTATAATATGTGAATTATGCCATTTCTTCGGCCTGACAATTTTTTATCAATGTTTCGTGTGCAGTCATACATTGTTGGCAGCACTTCTCAACACATTTTTAAAAGGTTCACGTAAGTATGGAGGCTGCTACAGTGGACTGATCAAAATGAAATATCGTCTTCCAAAATGAAAGCTGCTATTGCAAGGGTTGCCTGCACTTCTTTCAGTTATAGGGGATGCATCATCAACTGCCATTGGAGCTGTACTACAACAACAAGTACAACATGGCTTGTTCTCTCTCATTTTCTTCAATAAAAAATTATCAGCATCACAAGCAAATTGGTCAATTCATAATCACAAGCTCTATGCAGCATATACCTCAATCAAAATTTAGGCACATATTTGAAGGTAGATATTCCAGTTATCAAAGACCATAAGCTCCTCTTGTTCAGTTTCCGTTAGGATTCAGACAAGACATCAGCACACCAGTTGTGGCTTTTGGACTTCATTGTGAAATTTATTACCAACATTCGACTTGTTGATGGTGAGTAGAATGGTCCAGCAGATGAACAACCTCACATAGACACCCCTGAGAAGGAATATGGCTTCAGAGAACCTGCCAATGTCCAGGAAGCAGACAATTAACTGAAGCCATTCCTTGAAGCATTGTCAGGCTTACAGCTCTGACATATTCAAATATTATGCTTGAATGTAGTGTTATACTGCCACATATCAATGTTAGAAATTCTATCATTTGTTACAGCAGATTTCTGCTGGCAAGCAATTTCCTCTCTCCATAACTGCTCTCGTCCAAGACTAACGACTACTGTACAGCTAGTGAAAATGGCATTTATATGGCCTAATATCAAGGAGGATTGCAAGGCATCAGTCCATCAGTGCAATGCTTTGCAGCACAACAAAATAACTTAGCATCCTACAGTTCTGTTCAGTACTTTCACTATAAGGAGTCAGCGATTTGAACACGCCCACATTGACATCATTAGACTTTTACCACCATATGAAGCACATCATTACTGCCAGACAAATTAACTGTTTCCCGCATTTGCATGATGTGTATCCAATGAAAGATGCAAAAGCAGCAACTGTAGCCACAACTTTCTTTAGGCAGAGGATTGCCTGATTAGACATTCTCCTTCACATCATTAACCATCAAGGCAAACAGCGTTACATAATTTACATGATCTGTAAGTTTGTGTAAAATAATTCTGTTTTCTGATTGACATTTAATCACTTTTTAATTGCTACTACACTTCTGTGGTGCTGAAACTGGGGAAAAACACAAGCAATGAGAACTTATTGAATTTTTGTGGTGTCTACAGATACAGATGTGGACTCTAACCACAATTTATTGGTTATGAACTATAGATTAAAACTGGGATAAACTGACAGAACCAGAGGTTGTACAGAGTTTCAGAGAGGGTATTAGGGAATGTTTGACACAAACAGGGGGGAAAATACAATAGAAGAAGAATGGGTACCTTTGAGAGATGAAATAATAAAGGCAGCAGAGGATCAAGTAGGTAAGAAGATGAGGGCTAGCAGAAATCCTTGGGTAACAGAAGAGATATTGAATTTAATTGATGAAAGGAGAAAATATAAAAAATGCAGTACATGAAGCAGGTGAAATGGAGTACAAACATCTCAAAAATGAGATCGAAAGGAAACGCAAAATGGCTAAGCCGGGATGGCTGCAGAGAAAATGTAAGGATGTAAAGGCATATATCACTAACTGTAAGATAGATACTGACTACAGGAAAATTAAAGAGATCTTTGGAGAAAAGAGAACCACATGTATGACATCAAGAGCTCAGATGGAAAATCCGTCTTACGCAAAGGAGGGAAAGAGAAAGGTACATACAGGGTATATACAAGAGATATGTACTTGAGGGCAATATTATGGAAATGGAAGAGGATGTATATGAAGATGAAATGGGAGATATGATACTGCAAGAAGAATGTGACAGAGCACTGAAAGACCTAAGTCAAAACAAGACCCCGGGAGTATGCAACATTCTATTAGAACTACTGATAACCTTTGGAGAGCCTGCCATGACTAAACTCTACCATCTGGTGAGCAAGATGTATGAGACAGGTGAAATACACTCAGGCTTCAAGAAAAATTTAGTAATTCCAATCCCAAAGAAAGCAGGTGTTGACAGGTGTGAAAATTACCAAACTATCAGTTTAATAAGTCACGGCTGCGAAATACTAACATGAATTCTTTACAGACAAATGGAAAAACCGGTAGAAGCAACTTCGGGGAAGATCAGTTTGGATTCTCAAGTTGGAACACATGAGGTAACACTGACCCAATGACTTATCTTAGAAGACAGATTAAGGAAAGTCAAACCTATGTTTCTAGTATTTGCAGACTAAGAGCAATTTAGCAATGTTGACTGGAGTAATCTCTTTGAAATTCTGAAGGAGACAGAAACCAGATGGCATTTATAAGAGTCGAGGAGCATGAAAGGGAAGCAGTAGCGAGAACAGAGTGAGACAGGATTGCAGCCTATCCCCAATGTTATTCAAACTGTATATTGAGCAGGCAGTAAAGGAAACAAAAGAAAAATTTGGAGTAGGAATTAAATCCATGGGGAAGAAATAAAAGCTTTGAGGTTTGCCGACAGCATTGTAATTCTGTCAGAAACTGCAAAGGACCTGGAAGAGCAGTTGAATAGAATGGATGGTGTCTTGAAAAGAGGATATAAGATGAACTTCAACAAAAGCAAGACAAGAATAATGGAATGTAGTCGAATGAAATAAGGTGATGCTCAGGGAATTAAAACAGGAAGTGAGACACTTAAAGTAGCAGATGAGTTTTGCTATTTGAGGAGCAAAATAACTGATGATGATTGAAGTAGAGAGGATATAAAATGCAGACTGGCCGTGGCAACAAAAGCATTTCTGAGGAAGAGGAATTTGTTAACATTAAGTATAGATTTAAGTGTTAGGAAGTCTTTTCTGAAAGTATTTGTATGGAGTGTGGCTTTGTATGGAAGTGAAACACGGATGATAAATAGTTTAGACAAGAAGAGAATAGAAGCTTTTGAAATGTGGTGCTACAGAAGAATGCCGAAGATTAGATGGGTAGATCATGTAACTAATGAGGAGGTATTGAACAGAAATGGGGAGATGAGGAATCTGTGGCACAACTTGACTAGAAGAAGGGATCAGTTGTTAGGACCATTCTGAGGCATCAAGAGATCACCAATTTAGTATTGGAGGGAATTGTGGAGGGTAAAAATTGTAGAGCGAGACCAAGAGATGAATACTCTAAACAGATTCAGAAGGATGTAGGTTGTAGTAGTTACTCGGAGATGATGGAGCTTGCACAGGATAGAGTACCATGGAGAGCTGCATAAAACCAGTCTCTGGATGAAGACCACAAGAATAACAACAACAATTCAAGAGATCTTATACACTGATTTTGTGGGACTAAACGTTAGAATTTCCTCATGTGTAAAATACGGTGTATGCTCTCAGGTAACTCATTTAAGCAGTGTGGCCTTCAGCTTACTAGCATTCATTACTGTAATGTATCAATTTATTGCTCATATACTAGCTGTTTCACTTATATTTTAATATAAGGCAGAAGAATATTTCTTAAATTATGTCAAAAGTCAATAGCTAATGTCTAGCGAAGAAGTTTAACATTAAGGATTGTGAAGTGCTGCCACCTATTAGTGATGTTTCAGTTGTATCTAAATAGGAGCACAGATAATGAAACTGACGAAGCTGAAATGCAAACAAGGTATTCAGTGTTCCAACACTACACACTTCATTAATCAGATATATTTAACTTCCAAAAATGGCACAGAATACCTTAGCAAACAATTGCACGAAACTTAGGCTACTTCAATGACTATGGATGATGCTATCCTAGACTTACTCAACAATTGGGAATTCAAAACTGACACAGTAGCATGTGAAAACTTTACAAACACCGTGAAACAGGTAATCGTGAAGCTGTACTAAGAGTACTGAGGGAAGATGTTCAAATGCCTGACAGGATGCTTCCTGATGTTTCTACATAGCCTTTCAGTAACAGTGTTTGACTGGCTACGATCAACTGATCAAGTTAGAGCTGCCCCCCCTCCCCTCCCCCTCCCTCCCTGACATTGAGCATTGGTCTCATTTCTGGGAACAGTTTGAATCCTCTATCAGTGCACTCCTGAGCTTGCCAACTATCTACAAACATGAACTTGTTCAGAGGTATCCGAGTCACTATTAACTGCAGCTACATGTGAACAAATCAAGTAAATACTACATGCAATGTTTTGGTGATAAGAATAGAATTATCCATGCATATCTTGACTATCTGGAAGGTATAACACCTGTAATATCTTATTCCCCAGAAACTTTTATCTTAACATTTATTGAATGCAATACACACATTCAAGATCTGCAGGCACTAGGAGAGGACACGGAGGCTTATGATCTAGTTTTAGTTTCTAAGATAGTTAATCCTTATCTGGAAGAAATACGTTGATGCTCGGTAATTCATACAGAGAGGGGATAATTCATATGAAGAAGGAACAATTGCCAGAAGGAAACATACTGGAACTGATTGAACTCTTGTTAGAAGATGTACATGGGGGACCTTAATAGTGCAAAAGATTCATGGGGAAACTTGCAGACCAATTGACATTGTGCCCTCTATGCAGCCCTCAATATTTGATCCAAGTCAGTACATACAACAAGCAGGTTCATAAGGAGAGTAGAAGCCTACTGAGCGTTTTGTGGACAGTGTACCCACTGGGCACAAGATTGTGAGAAGGTGAAGTGTGCTCATGATTGTCTAAGGATTTTGAGATCCAGCAATAGGTGCCTTTTTTGCCTCAACCAAGGTAAAACAGCAAAAGACTGTCAAAAGAAAGGAAGAGTATTTTGTCTCTCTTGGAAGAAAAGCTATCACAAGTCAGTCTGCAGCACTCCAGAATATTCTACTTCATCAGCTACCCTTGCTCACCACAATTCAGTTGGCATTGTGAATACTACATGGTTAGCATTGACTTACTTCCACAGAGTCCACGTGTATGTAAAGAGGGCCCACAGGTGTAATCAGACTACATACAGGGATATGATGCCTGTAAAAAGGGCTTGAGATTGGGAGTGGCACAGGGATGGACTAGGATGCACCAGGATCATATGCCTTTGGAAGACCCAGATGCAAGACCTGGCCAATCCAGCACTTCACCACCCTCCAGCATTTCTTATTCCAGCCCTGCCACAGGATTATCCTACATCAGAAACCAGGCCACCTGTGAAAGCAGCCATGTCATATACCAAATCTGCTACAACCACTGCACAGCTTTTATATTGGTATAATTATTAACAAGTTGTCCACCAGAAAAAAAGCCATGCCAAATTGTGGCCAAGAGCAAAGTAGACCACCCTTTGGCACAACATGAAGCTGAACATAAAATGATTGATTTCAATGGCTGCTTCACAATCTGTGAAATATGGATCCTCCCCTTCATCACCACATTCTCCGGGTTGCACAGATGGGAGTTATCCTTACAACACATTCTCGACTCCCAAAATTATCCTGGTCTCAACCTGAGATAACCTGATGTCCCCACACAATCCACCCAACAGTTTCTGCCCATTCTGTCCTATAACCCCCTTCCAATTTGCCTCCCCTCAATCTCATCACGCACACACTTCAGCCAAGGCATCTATCAGTTTTTTCATCTACCAGTTTTTTCCTCTCTCTGCTCCTCTCTTTTTCCACTTGCTGCCCCCCCCCCCCCCCCCCCATTTTCCCATAGCAGCCTGATGCTGTGCCTGGCAATCTTGTCATGCTATCATCTAGTCACTGCACACTCCACCAGACAGTGCTCCCCCGCCTCCCCCAAATCCATTACCTTTCCCCGCCCCGCTTCAGATTGCTGTTTTCATTCAACATTACAGCTGCAGTCTGGTCACAGCTGCTGGAGACAGTGTGAGATGTGCTTGCTTGTGCGAATGTGCATGTGTTTTCTTTTCTGAAGAAGGCCTTGGCCAAAAGTTAAATGCGTAGTAGTCTTTTCGTTGTACTTGTCTGTAACTCAATCTGTCATCTTTATGGTGAATAACAAACTATCCTTTTCCTAATTTTGTTGACATTCCAACCTGGACTTTACTTAGTTTTTTTGTATCTAGGTATACTCCCAAGTGTACCATTCCCATGCCAAGACAAACCTTTAATGCGACATAACATACTTCCTTTACCTTTGGTCACTGGCAACCCTTTTGAACATAAAACAGTTATGTTTAGTCAAGTTAACAACATAAGAAAAAGTCTTGTGGCTTCTACCAGCAGGCAAGGTAACAAAGGTAACACTCTGTGAGTTGTTGTGCCAGTGTCCTTGACAGGTCAAACACTGATGCAGAACCTAAAAAATTGTATTCCGTAGTTTACCACCCAGCACTGTTAATTAAAAGCGTGCATCAGTTAGCATATATGAGAAACACAACAATGTTCATTTCTGGTTATTAATCTTGTTAGATGATGATGATGATGATGATGATGATGAGAATAAATATAACTTGATGCCTCTCTTCATTTAAAGTTTTGCCATTTATAGCCTGATGCCAGATTTGTATCCCAGTCTGGCGCACAGGTTTGATCTACCAGGTTTGCAATTAATTGTATAATGCTTGCATTCAACTTCCAAATTATTTACAAAGTAAAGTCACTGAATAAGACAATAAAGGATTGAGATATTCTGAAGAGGATAGGATCATGTCTATGTCTGACCATCCAGATTTATTTTTTCCATGGCTTCCATTGAAACACTATATGCATTTAGTCTGATGGTGCCTTGTACAAGTCAAGGACACTTTCTCCCCTATCCTTATTTGATCTAAGTTAATGATCTTCCTCTAATAATCTAATGATATGAATATAATAGAGGGAAACATTCCACGTGGGAAAAATATATCTAAATACAAAGATGATGTGACTTACCAAACGAAAGTGCTGGCACGTCGACAGACACACAAACAAACACAAACATACACACAAAATTCTAGCTTTCGCAACCAACGGTTGCTTCGTCAGGAAAGAGGGAAAGACGAAAGGATGTGGGTTTTAAGGGAGAGGATAAGGGAGGGAGAGGGATTGGAATGACTCCTTACCCTCTCCCTTAAAACCCACATCCTTTCGTCTTTTCCTCTCCTTCCCTCTTTCCTGACGAAGCAACCGTTGGTTGCGAAAGCTAGAATTTTGTGTGTATGTTTGTGTTTGTTGGTGTGTCTATCGACGTGCCAGTGCTTTCGTTTGGTAAGTCACATCATCTTTGTTTTTACATATCCTCTAATAATCTTGATGATATAATGAATTCTGACCTCCTACCTGGAGAATTAACCACTATTTTCCATCCACCGGTTACAGGGGAGAAAATTTGCATTGGATTTTGTAATCTAAAACCTAGCTCTGATGTTCAATAATATTCCACTGAGTTAACATGCTTATTGGTGTGGCCATTTCTGCAGCAAACATATGTATATTAATTTTATAAATTAAACACATTTCTTCAAGAAATGGAAAATCCAGGATGGAACAATGACAATATTATGAAAAGGACAAATTACTACTACTCACCAACTAGCAGAGATGCTGAGTCGCAAATAAGCACAACAAAGAAACAGTCAAACACCTAGCTTTTGGCCTGAAAGGCCTTCATTGGAATTAGGCTGTCTCCCCCCCTGCCCCCCAACACACACACACACACACACACACACACACACACACACACACACACACACACACACACACAACGACGACGACGACGACAGCTAATGATCTCACACACACAGCTATAGTCTGTGTGTGTCTCGGCAGTCAGAGACTGTGATCCTGTGTAAGAGTTGTGTTAGAGGGAGGGGGAGAGAGAGAGAGAGAGAGAGAGAGAGTGTGTGTGTGTGTGTGTGTGTGTGTGTGTGTGTGTGTGTGTGTGTGTGTGTGTGTGGAGGTTGATTCCAATGAAGGCCTTCTTGGCCGAAAGCTTACTTGTTTGACAGTCTTTCTGTTATGCCTATCTGTGACTCAGTGTCTCTGCTCTATGGTGAGTACTTTCATAATATTTCCATGATATATTTTTGTTACAACAGTAATATTTATTTCCACTCAATTTCATTTTTAACACAAAATGTACCATCAGAAGATTTTTCTTGAACAATATGAAGTTTTGTTTTTATGCATGTTACGTACAAATTTGAAGCAGTTCACATTATAATTTTGATGTGAACATACGTTGAAGCTCTATAAGTGAAGTGGAAGGGCATCTCTTACCCTTTGATCATTTGAGAGGATATGCAGAAATTGTCAGGTCAGGCAGAAAGTAACACTTTATTTGTATAAAAATTATGGTGTGAGATATATATATATATTAATACAGAAAACCCACTGAAGGTGCTTTTAATATAAAAAGTGAAGTACACCTGAAATGTAAATACTACTATTTCATACAGAAAAAGTGTTTAATCTATGAACAGAATATTCTGGTTGATTATTTATATATGCCAGGGAAGGTACTGAAATTTGGCCACACACTCCTTAAACTGTATCTGCAATGCCTTTATTTTATTTTTTTTTAAGGAGGGCCCATTGTTAAAGAAAGACTTTTTTGCATAGCAGAAACATTTAAAATGTCTTCTTAATTAGTGGGCTTAATTCACCCTTGGAAAGATCAAAAGCGGGTATCATGTAAACTTCAGCTTTCATTGGAGGGTTACCTCCATGTTTAAACAGTGAGAAACGACAATCCATTGCTCATCATTAGTGTGGTCTGTCATACATGAAAACGATGTGGAATATGTCTCATCCGGCAATGTTAACATGATCCAGTCATCACTGGTCCATGATGAGTGACATAAATACCATTTCTGTTGCACTAACTATTTTTAATTTGGGTGCAATTCTTTTCAAATTGTGTACCTTGTGCAAGACTCTAAAAATTGCTTCTTCAGAATGCTAGCTGCATTCCGACATACTTGTGCTGTGTTAAGACTATATGTGTTCAGTAGTTGGCAATTTGTATCACTAAGAATTAATTTTTATTTCCTGTTACTTTTTGTCATGAATTCATTATAATGAGTCTAGTTGTCATATCATCTAGGAAACTGCTGGTTGTGACAAACATTGTATGTGCCATTGTTCAGTACACTTATTCCCACCAATCTGTTCTCATTGGAACTCAGTATGGTCCCAAATTACGTATGAACTGCACCTGGCCAATTAAATAAATATTGTATCTAGCATACAACAGATTAAACTTCCCTTAGTCCCATAGCCAACACTCATAGGCCACAAGTAAGTTTCACTTTACAAAGGTGCTCTGTCCCAGAACATATGCATTTCTGCCAGATGTATCTGTGGATTTCACGCATTCTTCATGATATGACGCTGAATTTTTATGTTATCATTGGTCCGAATATTGTTCATTTGCTTTATCTTCAAACTTTTAACAAACTACCAATCTTCTCAATTATCAAAGCACTGGAATCATTTTTGGGTGGCGTGAGGTCCAAATCCTTGTGTGGCCATCCTGACTCAGGTCTACCACAATTCCTAAATTATTTAAAGTAAATCTGAAATGATTCCTTGAAGAAGCGCCTGGCTGTCATTGTTCCTCTTACTCAGTCCAGTCATTGACAGCATGCTGAACATTAACTTTTCCTGCTTTCTCTTGTTGTTTGAAAATACAATTTACTCACCACATCAAATAAAACTTTATTATATCATGCAATTGTCAACTTTTAAGAACATCTATATACCTTTTAATTGTTTGAAGTTTTGAAACAAGAATAATCAAAGACTCTGCACTCACAAAGAATGTATCAGACAATTTACTCCTCCCAAAGTGTCACAGAACTTACAGATAATGGAAGTTATGTAATGCCTCTACTTACAAATGCAGGGATACAGAGACAAGTCAGAAATGACATTTAGTGATTTGCCAAATTCTCCTCATTCAGGTGCACTTCCATGGTATGATCAACTGGACAGGCTTGGTGAGGTGCCTTCCATCAGCAGCTGCCTTCTTTCAGGTTGCACAATCTTCCCTTCATCCACATGTACCCTGGAAGAACTCATTCTTTGAAACTGATGATGCCACCAACTTGAACTCTCACCAATCTACCATTTGGGCTTTTGACTTTGTGAAAATTGCACGAAAGCATGAAATATTCTTTGCTCCAGTGCTTCCAGAAATCTTCTGCTGTTTTTTGATGGAGTCAGAATTCTCTCATCAAGTCTGTTATGATGTTGGCTTGAGACCTGTTGGCAATGCCACAAATCTCTTTCCCATGATGAAGTGTGTTGGTGAGAGCATTTCATTCTCAATTTGAGAACTGGCCTTGAGTTGAGGGTGGCTTCAATATTTATAAGCACATTCTATAGCCCTTCCTCACTCAAGCTGGAGTGTGAGTACTGTCCATAAACATCCTTTTGTTAAACCCACCATTCTATCCAACTGTCCTTCCCACCAAGCCGCATGCAAAACTATAAACTTCCATGTTATGCTTTGTTGTATGATGTATTGGTAGATATTATCAGCAAAGCTGGCCATTCACAGTTCTGTTATCTCTTTGTTGGCTGCTTTTAATGTCTGAACATTGTCACTGTAGATGGTGTGTGGAATGCCCCACCTGCCAATAAACCTTTGTAGTGAGGACAATATTATGGAAATGGAAGAGGATGTAGATGAAGATGAAATGGGAGATATGCGTGAAGAGTTTGACAGAGCACTGAAAGACCTGAGTCGAAACAAGGCCCCCGGAGTAGACAATATTCCATTGGAACTACTGACGGCCATGGGAGAGCCAGTCCTGACAAAACTCTACCATCTGGTGAGCAAGATGTATGAAACAGGCGAAATACCCTCAGACTTCAAGAAGAATATAATAATTCCAATCCCAAAGAAAGCAGGTGTTGACAGATGTGAAAATTAGCGAACTATCAGCTTAATAAGTCACAGCTGCAAAATACTAACACGAATTCTTTACAGACGAATGGAAAAACTAGTAGAAGCCAACCTCGGGGAAGATCAGTTTGGATTCCGTAGAAACACTGGAACACGTGAGGCAATACTGACCATACGACTTATCTTAGAAGAAAGATTAAGGAAAGGCAAACCTACGTTTCTAGCATTTGTAGACTTAGAGAAAGCTTTTGACAATGTTGACTGGAATACTCTCTTTCAAATTCTAAAGGTGGCAGGGGTAAAATACAGGGAGCGAAAGGCTATTTACAATTTGTACAGAAACCAGATGGCAGTTATAAGAGTCGAGGGACAAGAAAGGGAAGCAGTGGTTGGGAAGGGAGTAAGACAGGGTTGTAGCCTCTCCCCGATGTTGTTCAATCTGTATATTGAGCAAGCAGTAAAGGAAACAAAAGAAAAATTCGGAGTAGGTATTAAAATTCATGGAGAAGAAATAAAAACTTTGAGGTTCGCCGATGACATTGTAATTCTGTCAGAGACAGCAAAGGACTTGGAAGAGCAGTTGAATGGAATGGACAGTGTCTTGAAAGGAGGATATAAGATGAACATCAACAAAAGCAAAACAAGGATAATGGAATGTAGTCTAATTAAGTCGGGTGATGCTGAGAGAATTAGATTAGGAAATGAGGCACTTAAAGTAGTAAAGGAGTTTTGCTATTTGGGGAGCAAAATAACTGATGATGGTCGAAGTAGAGAGGATATAAAATGTAGGCTGGCAATGGCAAGGAAAGCGTTTCTGAAGAAGAGAAATTTGTTAACATCCAGTATTGATTTAAGTGTCAGGAAGTCATTTCTGAAAGTATTCGTATGGAGTGTAGCCATGTATGGAAGTGAAACATGGACGATAAATAGTTTGGACAAGAGAATAGAAGCTTTCGAAATGTGGTGCTACAGAAGAATGCTGAAGATTAGATGGGTAGATCACATAACTAATGAGGAAGTATTGAATAGGATTGGGGAGAAGAGAAGTTTGTGGCACAACTTGACCAGAAGAAGGGATCGGTTGGTAGGACATGTTCTGAGGCATCAAGGGATCACCAATTTAGTATTGGAGGGCAGTGTGGAGGGTAAAAATCGTAGAGGGAGACCAAGAGATGAATACACTAAGCAGGTTCAGAAGGTTGTAGGTTGCAGTAGGTACTGGGAGATGAAAAAGCTTGCACAGGATAGAGTAGCATGGAGAGCTGCATCAAACCAGTCTCAGGACTGAAGACCACAACAACAGTGCAAATAAAAATCAATCCTTTGTTGCAATGTGGATTTGCTCTACATAAATGGGTCTAGTCACAACACAGGTGACCAGAACAACATAGCATTTATTTCTGCTATTTCCTAATATGGGATACAACAGAATCAATGCCAGTGACTTTGAAGGATCTGTATCATGTTACCTGATTGACTGTCAGAGGATCTTCAATTTCTTTACTGGTGACACAGCATGCTATTTCACATGGGTGGCAGTGATGAACAAGCTTCTTTATGAAGAGACAGGTGAGTAGTATCCAGAAGAAGAATCAAAGCTCTGAAAGCATAATTATAGCTCCAAGATGACATACATGGATGTATGAAGGGTTAAAAGTCATGCAAGAAGATGGTTTCCATCCAGGATAAGTGGATGTCATTCTTTAGTGGGTAATTTGGCATAACACGAGTAACTACCTAGACACAACAGGTCCTAATCCAAAAAAGGATTGAGACACTTGATTTTTTGTCTGTTAGGTAGTCACCTATTTTCCTTCAATGCTTGATTTCATGAAATAACACTATTCTAGTACAGCACTGATCCAATAACACTGAGCTGCTGCCATTTCTTCTGCTGTAAATCCACCTTGTCAATAAGTTTCCTTCTCAATTGGAGAATATGTGCAATGACTCACAGCAGTTTCCAGTAGGAACTAAATCTTTCAGTATCTATCAATGCCTGGGGTGACCTGTAAGGAGGACCTGTGGATCCGGGTGCAAGTCTTTAGTTTCCAGCAAACAAACAGGGGTGATGTATTTATGATATTAATTTGATCTGTAACAGGACTGTTGTGAAAACAGTGGTGGCTCATGCCGCCAACTGTCCATTGCACGTAAGGTTTGAGACATTTTTCCTCTTGACAGAATTGCCTCTACCTGGACAGTGTCTCCACTAGGACGTGAGTTGTACTTATGAATCTCTAGTACCCTGTTACATACCAAAATTTTTATTGTATTAACCAAGCATGTGCCACCATGGAGCCATCCAAATAATGATTCTACTTATGTCTGTTGGCAGTCCTGAATAAGTTATGTAAAAGTCTGATCACCATTAATGCTGCCAGCAGTTCTACTCATGCCAGCCTAAACCTTCTCACAGTTGCTACAAGTGCTCATGACATACAAGACCACACCATATGCTCACATGAAAGTATCACAGAAAACATGTGAAAATGCTTCCCTTCTCATAAATTTTTATACATCTTGGTACATAAATGTATAACTGGTTTGGAAGCACTGACATCCCAGTGCACCATCAAATGGCATGATGCTGAGGCAGAAGTTTATCCCACCCAAGCATTTTGAAATAAAATTTGCACTATTATGGATACTGGGGTTATTAAGCCCAGGGGGTCATAACAACAAGCAGCTGCTTGTAAAAAGTTCTCCCAATACTTGTGAAGTTCTCATGATCTTTTGTCCTTCTGATTTCCATATTTCAACAAGTTGCACAGCGTACATCACCAGTTTCAACCAAAGGCAGCTGGATTTGACTCATATTGTAGCCAGTTCAAAGTAACAGATTATCACTCTATTTCCACCTGCAGCACCTACTGCAAAGTCATCTGTGTAAGTGTTACCGTCTAATAAGGCCATTGTGGTGAGAAACTGCATATGATACATGATTGCCAAGTCCCTAAGTGCAGCTGGAAGTAGGAACAGACAAAGTTTAAACCCAAAGGGAAGTCATTTGAATCAGTAAGCAGTTGTTCTCCACATGCTGACTGCTTCACTTGCTCCATGATGATAGTATCTGTACCAGAAAAACCTCATCACATCTGTTGTCTGGATGGAAAACTATCTGCAAAAAGGCCTGGGTAATATCTGCCATGACAGCAAAATGTTCCATTCAAAAATGAGTAAATACTGCAATTACTTTGGGAAGAAGGTTGGGCTCTCTTTCCACAACATCGGCCATCTTTCCAGGATATTATAAAGCAAGGGAGAGTACATTTCATGTGAAGATGCATCAAATAAGTCTCCCCAATTAGTGCCTCCATGAGTCTTTATCAGTGGCAAATTAAAGCTGTCGGCTGATTTTTTTTATGGAGAAGGGGGTGGGTGGAAGGGGGCAATTCAATATGTCCATTTCTGACGTAATTTGATATCTGTGTCCCACAGGCGGCATTTAGAATGTCATTCTTCATCAGATGTATCTGCAAATGGAAAAGGCATTTTTCACCATTACAGCTGTTATTTGACAGAACAGCTGCCAATTTTTGTGGGAGGCAGACTACTCTTTGGTGATCCATAACAGGAGAATGGATCATGACATTCCTCAACAAGTGGTGTACGCTTTCACACTTGCTGATCAGTCTTTTTGTGGCATATTCCTATTCTCTTTAAATTCAAGATTTTTCAAATGATTAGCAGGTTGATGAGTGATGAGGTTAACAATGGTGTGATTTACAGAAGATTTGGGTGGTGGTGGTGGTGGTGGTGGTGGTGGTAGGGGGGGGGGGGGGGAGGGGGGGGGGGGGCAGGCAGCTACCACTAAGGATCAAGGCAGCTGGGCTTCCTCTGTTCCTCTCTCCTGGAAATCAAGATGTAAAACACAGGTTTGTGTCCAACTGGACCTCTATTGCCACTGGCAATCATTTTTGTACCAATATAAAGCAATAACTTTTTCTCCTTTCACATTCCCTCCAGACAGCTCCAGACATGCCTTTTCCAGTTTTGCAGCTACACCTGCTGGCCCACACCAGCAGCTGGAAGGCCTTTTGGTCTCGGGTCCAGAATCTGGGGCTCATTGACACAGCCTCTGGATGATATCTCCAACAGCCCAGGCCACCTCCTTCATACATCATGATGTCACTGTCATTAATCTCTGGGGATGGGACAAGGTGTGGGGGGGTGGGGAGTGACAGGAATGAGGCTGGTCAGGGTGTCTACATGGACAAGGAAAAATAATTCCCGGTTTTTTCCCGGATTTCCCAGTTGAAAATACACTTTCTCCCGGGTGAAAATATACTTTTTCCGTGTTAAGTGACAGTATACTTTTTCTCGGCACTTATCAATCCTTTTATGGTTTATGGTTTTATACACCGGCGTAGAATTTCCCGGCACTTTAGAAAATGAAACTCAGGAGAAAAAAACACGTTTTGGAAAGATCCTTGATGTGCAGCAACATATACACTGCATATTTTCATGTTACGAAGGTATAAATTCGAATTCCACCAAACACCGCATTTTACATTCGGAAGTATTAAAATCGAGATTGCGATGCGCTTTTGTAAGCCAGTCACAGCTCATGTCACATGATTTCGCCAGCTGATGACAGCATTTGACACGTGATGTAGTCAGCCAAAAGCAAGATCACTCTTAAGTAGCGCGAACACACTAATAAGAAAAATTAATGGCTTAAATTAATGTACAATTGTTGCTACAAGAAAAGAAAAGCTATCACATATAATATTGGTCTCTAAGATTAATAAGCTGCAAGAGAAGCTAAGCTTCCACATATATTGTTGGTCTTTTTTGCACGTCATACATCACATAAATGTGCCAGTAAAATTTTTTAATAACGACGTAAATGTCTGATCTTCTGGGCTCGAAACTCTTCATATGGTCATCCCCAAAGAGTTGATTTTTAAATGAGAAACAAACACTCTGTGATTTAAGAAATTCATCATACTCTCTCTCACATAGTTTATCTTACATAAAAAGAAATTTACTTTGAAAGTAACGCTTTTCAAAGCAATATTCGCAATATTTTTCCGTGACCTATTAGAAAGGTACGTTTCAGCAGTTGCCAGAGAGCACCAGATAACAGGCGTCACTGGACTTGCGCAGCTACGATGGCACAGGAAGTCCGCATGTTCATGCATGTGACACATTAAAAGATCTTGCATTAAAACGATTCTGATGTAAAAAACTGTCACGTCACGCTCATTGGAGGCAATTTGTTGTTAAGAAGCACTGCACAGTCTTCCTAAAGCCTTTGACACACTTTGCTGTTGGCAGACGCTTGTATGAGCACTGTGTTTTGTTGTTGTATATGGCGTATTTTCTTCGCGACTTAAGTTTTATTTTCGTTCTTTTCTCTCGTTCATGTTTTATTGCTGCAGTATTGTTCTGCAGAAGCGGGATACAGTAATTTTTTTTTGGTCAGAGTATTGGTTCTTACCAGTCAAAATCACAAAAAGTTAACTGAAAACTAAAACAATTCCCAGAATTCAAAAAGATTCCCAGGTTTTTCCCAGTTTTCTCCCGGATGAAAAAATTCCCGGGTTTTTCCCGGATCTCCTGGTTGCCCCGGGTCGTAGACACCCTGCTGGTCCGTCGCACTACACCCCCAGAGGGGGATGCTATATTGTGACTGCGCACTTGCTGCTATAGCAACCTGGAACACAACTGAGACTGACGAGTAGGCATGCCCCAATACCACAAGGAACTCCCACCAGTGCTAGAACATGTGCTGACAATCCAATACAGGCCAGGCCAATAACTTCCTGCAGCCGCCACAGAAGTACATGGCACTAGACTGGCCATGAGAGGCACTAGCTCACCCACCAACACCACGCACATCAACAAAAGTGGTGATGCAAATGCAAGCACTGCATTACCTCCATAAATTATGTGCCCTCTGAGCACTGAGCAAATATCCTTCTGATGAGCAGGTATCTAGGGCGCTGCCTGGCTGTTCAGTTCAGTTTTCTCTGACGCATTTATCGATTATTATACTGTTCAGTTCCCAGAGATAAAATTCCACTACAAACCTCTACTTTGAGACTTATCAGTGACTGTAATGCTTCACAAACAGTTTGATAATTGTCTAACTCATCTAAAGCGTATTTTAGGTTTTCGCCAATGAAGTGTTTATTGCTAATTGCCTATCTAGGAGCCTGTTCTTGCTCCCTGATCCCTTATCTGGTCACTTCACACAATGTCACCTTAGATTCATTTCTATTTATGTACTTGCTATAGCCACTACAATGGTTAAATACCTACATTACAATGAAAATCAGCACCCAATGCTCTATGCATTCCCGGTCATGCAAATTATAGATATATGAGGCAGAATGACACCAATGGCCAGTGCATCACTGCCCCTGCCATTACCTATCCCCCACCTACCCGCCTACCTACCCACCCACCTTCTTTTGTGCAAATCACTCTACCCCTTTTCACGGCTGCTCAAGAGAGTAGAAGTGATCTTGGCACCTGTCAGTCACTTCTGTAGTGGCAAAAGTCAGGTAAATGGGATGTTTAATGTTCTGTGTTCGAGAACACTACACTATACTTTTACGTATCAGATTTTGTCTGTATGATAAAATTATGTATGGAATCTAAAGTCTATCACAACTTATTTCACTTCCTGATGCACCACAAATGGTAGTAAGATATTACACACTTTGACAAGTAGCACTGTGACAATGCTACAACAAAATGGTGAATGGAGTAGGTGTATGAAGATGTCCAATTAACAAATTATCCAATGTTGTGCAGGAATCAATCAATGATGTATTTCTAAAAACATAGTGATGGTTATGCAGGAACAAAAGACAAAAGTATGCATATGTAAAAATATGTAATATTGCAGTTTTTTTTAATTTTTTTTTTATTTTTAATTTTTTTTTATTAATCTCCCGAACACTATACTTCATCAACCCATGGTCTTCTATCTTCTGCTAATACACTGGAACCAGAAGTAAACCATTCCACACTGCCCAAAACCATCAAATCATTGTTGTCTGGAAGTGGTAGCAATGCACACATTACTCATTTAATAGTTGGGCAACATACTGTGATGGGAACTTGTCCTCATAGTGGTACAATAACAGTTACACATATATGTCTAAGTTAATAGTTTCCAATCATTAACAATTCCTACTGCACTGCGGATAAGAAGAAACTGTCTAATTCTTCCAATGACAATCAGATACATCAGTAAAAATTTGGGATACAAAAGCTATCCAAATCAGTAAAAATTATTATAACAACATTAACTGAACATTCCATTGGTGATAATAATATTATATAGGGAAACACTTCCTAATATTCCACAAAATTTTACCTATTTGGTCATGAAACAGCTTTCAGCTCCTGAGCTCATCTTCAAGTGATAAATGAATGTTGCAAACACAGTTAAAAATTAAGTGTGACTTACACAGATATTATCTGTACAGAAGATACAAAAATGACATACAATGCTTGCGTAGAAAAACATTATAGCTTTCTGTCACATAAAAATAATTACCTTAACTAAACAAGGCAAAACGAAGTTTTTATGTGGAGATACATTAAATAACTCTTGAGAAATAGATGAATTCACAATTTGAATCATGTATTTGTAACAAAAACTTTTAACAAAGGGGAAAAAGGAAATTGTGTCTGACCATTTAATACTAAGCTGGCATTCTATATCATATGGTTGTCAATTTCCAGTAATGTCATCTTCCTGCTTTTCTTAACAGATAGTAAAAGTTCCACATTTTACAACATATGAATGGTCTTTTTGTTGCAATTTGTTTCTACTACTAAATAAAAATTTTGATATGCTGCCAGTATTGTAAAATGCATGTCTGTAGTTGAGATTTTAACTTTTTTGCAAATATAAAAATAAATATAAAGTTTCAGAACACTAGGAAGTGTTTTCCTATTTAATATTATTCTCACTTTCTGCCGAGCACTGACAAAAAATTCAATTAATGTTATAGAGTATGCTACCGAAGTGCAGTTAATCTTCCCATACACGAGATTATTGAAACAGGAATTAATGAACACACATCATATTTAATTCCATAGGAAATGTTTATATTGCACAATTACTTCAAGATATGTCTACATCAAATCATACTTCCTCAGCAGCAACAAAGACTGTCAAAACTGGTGAGAGAATGTGGATACGATAAGAAATGTGAAACTTGTACAGAATCCATGATAACATATAAGTTCACATATAAAAGTCTGTCACATGCTTACTGTGATCATTACACATTCATGTGAGTTCGTCAGTTTTCATTGCAACATGTGTGAATATTTAAATGCAATTATCCACCAAATGTATCTGTGTCAAAAAGAAAAACTCTTGTATTTAACAATAGATAAACTGTCGACAACACCTGTTCATAATCAACAGTTCGCTGATGGAATCGTTAAATACAACAATTATTAAAGATGAGCTCTAAAGTGTTAAGTGTTGTTGTTGTTGTGGTCTTCAGTCCTGAGACTGGTTTGATGCAGCTCTCCATGCTACTCTATCCTGTGCAAGCTTCTTCATCTCCCAGTACCTACTGCAACCTACATCCTTCTGAATCTGCTAAGTGTATTCATTTCTTGGTCTCCCTCTAATATTATTACCCTCCACACTGCCCTCCAATGCTAAATTGGTGATCCCTTGATGCCTCAGAACATGTCCTACCAACCGATCCCTTCTTCTGGTCAAGTTGTCCCACAAACTCCTCTTCTCCCCAATCATATTCAATACCTCCTCATTAGTTATGTGATCTACCCATCTAATCTTCAGCATTCTTCTGCAGCACCACATTTCGAAAGCTTCTATTCTCTTCTTGTCCAAACTATTTATCGTCCATGTTTCACTTCCATACATGGCTACACTCCATACAAATACTTTCAGGAAAGACTTCCTGACACTTAAATCTATACTCGATGTTAACAAATTTCTCTTCTTCAGAAACGCTTTCCTTGCCATTGCCAGTCTACATTTTACATCCTCTCTACTTCGACCATCATCAGTTATTTTGCTCCCCAAATAGCAAAACTCCTTTACTACTTTAAGTGCCTCATTTCATAATCTAATTCTCTCAGCATCACCCGACTTAATTCTACTACATTCCATTATCCTTCTTTTGCTTTTGTTGATGTTCATCTTATATCCTCCTCTCAAGACACTGTCCATTCCGTTCAACTGCTCTTCCAAGTCCTTTGCTGTCTCTGGCAGAATTACAACGTCATCGGCGAACCTCAAAGTTTTTATTTCTTCTCCATGGATTTTAATATCTACTCCGAATTTTTCTTTTGTTTCCTTTACTGCTTGCTCAATATACAGATTGAATAACATCGGAGAGCGGCTACGACCCTGTCTTACTCCCTTCCCAACCACTGCTTCCCTTTCATGTCCCTCGACTCTTATAACTGGTTTCTATACAAATTGTAAATAGCCTTTCGCTCCCTGTATTTTTATCCCTGCCATCTTCAGAATTTGAAAGAGAGTATTCCAGTCAACATTATCAAAAGTTTTCTCTACGTCTACAAATGATAGAAACGTAGCATTGCTTTTCCTTAATCTTTCTTCTAAGGTAAGTCGTAAGGTCAGTATTGCCTCACGTGATCCAGTATTTCTATGGATTCCAAACTGATCTTCCCCGAGATCGGCTTCTACTGGTTTTTCCATTCGTCTGTAAAGAATTTGTGTTAGTATTTTGCAGCTATGGCTTATTAAACTGATTGTTCGGTAATTTTCACACTTGTAAACACCTGCTTTCTTTGGGATTGGAATTATTGTATTCTTCTTGAAGTCTGAGGGTATTTCGCCTGTCTCATACATCTGACTCACCAGATGGTAGAGTTTTGTAAGGACTGGCTCTCCCAAGGCCGTCAGTAGTTCCAATGGAATGTTGTCTACTCCCGGGGCTTTGTTTCGACTCAGGTCTTTCAGTGCTCTGTCAAACTCTTCACGCAGTATCGTATCTCCCATTTCATCTTCATCTACATCCTCTTCCATTTCCATAATATTGTCCTCAAGTACATCGCCCTTGTATAGACCCTCTATATACTCCTTCCATCTTTCTGCTTTCCCTTCTTTGCTTAGAACTGGGTTTCCATCTGAGCTCTTGATGTTCATACAAGTGGTTCTCTTATCTCCAAAGGTCTCTTTAATTTTCCTGTAGGCAGTATCTATCATACCCCTAGTGAGATAAGCGTCTACATCCTTACATTTGTCCTCTAGCCATCCCTGCTTAGCCATTTTGCACTTCCTGTCGATCTCATTTTTGAGACGTTTGTATTCCTTTTTGCCTGCTCCATTTATTGCATTTTTATATTTTCTCCTTTCATCAATTAAATTCAATAATTCTTCTGTTACCCAAGGATTTCTACTAGCCCTCATCTCTTTACCTACTTGATCCTCTGCTGCCTTCACTACTTCATCCCTCAAAGCTACCCATTCTTCTTCAACTGTATTTCTTTCCCCAATTCCTGTCAATTGTTCCCTTATGCTCTCCCTGAAACTCTGTACAAGCTCTGGTTCTTTTAGTTTATCCAGGTCCCATCTCCTTAAATTCCCACCTTTTTGCAGTTTCTTCAGTTTTAATCTACAGGTCATAACCAATAGATTGTGGTCAGAGTCCACATCTGACCCTGGAAATGTCTTACAATTTAAAACCTGGTTCCTAAATCTCTGTGTTACCATTATATAATCTATCTGATACCTTTTAGTATCTCTTGGGTTCTTCCATGTATACAACCTTCTTTCATGATTCTTAAACCAAGTGTTAGCTATGATTATGTTGTGCTCTGTGCAAAATTCTACCAGGTGGCTTCCTCTTACATTTCTTAGCCCCAATCAATATCCACCTACTACATTTCCTACTCTCCCTTTTCCTACACTCGAATTCCAGTCACCCATGACTATTAAATTTTCATCTCCCTTCACTATCTGAATAATTTCTTTTATTTCATCATACATTTCTTCAATTTCTTCGTCATCTGCAGAGCTAGTTGGCATATAAACTTGTACTACTGTAGTAGGTGTGGGCTTAGTATCTATCTTGGCCACAATAATGCGTTCACTATGCTGTTTGTAGTAGTTTACCCACATTCCTATTTTCCTATTCATTATTAAACCTACTCCTGCATTACCCCTATTTGATTTTGTGTTTATAACCCTGTAGTCACCTGACCAGAAGTCTTGTTCCTCCTGCCACTGAACTTCACTAATTCCCACTATATTTAACTTTAACCTATCCATTTCCCTTTTTAAATTTTCTAACCTACCTGCCCGATTAAGGGATCTGAGATTCCACGCTCCGATCCGTAGAACGCCAGTTTTCTTTCTCCTGATAACGATGTCCTCTTGAGTAGTCCCCGCCCGGAGACCCGAATGGGGGACTATTTTACTTCCGGAATATTTTACCCAAGAGGACACCATCATCATTTAATCATACAGTAAAGCTGCAAGCCCTCGGGAAAAATTACAGCCGTAGTTTCCCCTTGCTTTCAGCCGTTCGCAGTACCAGCACAGCAAGGCCGTTTTGGTTATTGTTACAAGGCCAGATCACAAATCAGTCAATCATCCAGACTGTTGCCCTTGCAACTACTGAAAAGGCTGCTGCCCCTCTTCAGGAACCACACGTTTGCCTGCCTCTCAACAGATACCCCTCTGTTGTGGTTGTACCTACGGTACGGCTATCTGTATTGCTGAGGCACGCAAGCCTCCCCACCAACAGCAAGGTCCATGGTTCATGGGGGGGGGGGGGGGGGGTTGTTAAGTAAAAAAATACACTCCACCTGCACAATCTCTGAGAATCAACTAGATGTGCTAAAAATAGATCTTCAGCACACATTAGGTGATGTTATTCGAACAAAACATTTCATGGCTCCTGATTTGAAAACTACTGGGGTTGTTATTAACAAACTCTCATGCAATAAAATTAGTACGTTAAGCAAGTTTAAGAACAAAATAATCTCCAAAAATGTCATCGCTACTACAGCTGACAAATCAAACAACATAGTTCTTTTGAACAAAGGTGATTACATTATCAAAGTGAAACAGTTCCTTGACAGTTACAACTTTCAACGTCTACAAAAAGTTATGTTAACAGCTTTCAAGGTACAAATAAAAAGCATCATCAAATTGTATAAAGCATTATATCTAAAAACAAAAGCCATATCTTTGTTAATATGAATTCTATGGCTAAGAGATCATACTGTTAACCTAAATTATATAAGTTTGGCAGTCCTGTGTGCCCAGTAGTGCCATCCTTTTCTGCTCCTTGTCACCTATTAGCGAAACAGCTAGCTTATATCATTCAAAAAATCAATTTTAAACCTAAGTTCGGGATCAAATATTCTGTGACTCTGTTCAACGAAATTAAAGATAGGAATATCCCAATCAGTTTATTTACAAATGTTCCTATTTTAATGTATAAATATATTAACAGCTCTTTTCTGCAAATCCAAAATAAAATCTATAGAGTTATATGACATAATTGCTGCTACTCATGTGTATAAAAGAAAATTACTTTTCAGTTTTAGACGAAGTACTGTAGTCAGTCTGACAGTCTAGCTATCGACTCACCTCCTAGTCCTATACAATCCAAAATTTTCTTACAGAAAGAACAACTGAATTGCAAAACTAAGTACTGATTCAGAAAGATAGCGAACAATGGAAAATCCAGGATGCAATGTATCAATATTATGAAAAGGAAAGTTGCCACTCATCATATAGCGGATAGACACAACAAAAAAGACTGTCACAAATAAAGCTTTCGGCCAGTACACACACACACACACACACACACACACACACACACACACACACACACACACACACGCCCGCGCACTGAAACCGCAATGCGAGCAGCAGTGCCAGTGGATGATGGGAATGGCAACTGGGCAGGGGTAAGGAGGAGTCTGGGGCATAGAGGGGGAGGGATAGTATGGTAGGGCTGGCAAACAGTGAAAAGCTGCACGTTAAAAAGAGGGCAGGGGAGTGGTGGGGAGAGGTGGGGGGTGGGGGGGGGGGGGAGAGTTGCGGAAAAGGAGAGAAGTAAAAAGACAGGGTGCAATGGTGGGATGACAACTGTTGTAGTGCTGGAATGGGAACAGGAAAGGGGCTGGATAGGTGAAGACAGTGACTAACGAATGTTGATGCCAGGAGGGTTATGGGAATGTAGGATGTATAGCAAGGAAAGTTGCCACCTGCGCAATTCAGAAAAGCTGGTGTTGGTAGGAAGGATCAGTATGGCACAGACTATGAAGCAGTCACTGAAATGAAGGATGTCATGTTTGGCAGCATGCTCAGCAACAGGCTGGTCCACTTGTGTCTTGGCCACAGTTTGTCAGTGGCCATTCAAGCAGACAGACAGCTTGTAAGTTGTCATGCCCACATAGGATGCAGCACAGTGGTTGCAGCTCTGCTTGTAGATCACATGATTGGTTTCAGAGGTAGCCCTGCCTTTAATGGGATAGGTGATGTTTGTGACTGGACTGGAGTAGATGGTGGTGGGAGGATCTATGGAACAGGTCTAGAATCTAGGTCTATTACAGGGATATGCGCCACGAGGTAAGGTGTTGGGAGCAGGGGTTGTGTCAGGATGGATGAGTATATTGTGTAGGTTCAGTGGATGGCGGAGTGCCACTGTGGGAGGGGTGGGAAGGATAGTGAGCAGGATATTCCTCATTTCAGGGCACGATGAGAGGTAGTCGAAACCCTGGCAGAGAATGTAACTCAGTTGTCCAATCCTGGGCAGTACTGAGTTATGAGGGGAGTGGTCCTCTGCGGACAAGTGGTGGGACTTTGGGAGATGGTGGGATACTGGAAAGATAAGGCATGGGAGATTTGTTTTTGTACAAGGTTGGGAGGATAATTACGGTCTGTGAAGACTTCAGTGACACCCTCGGTATATTTTGAGAGGGACCGCTCGTCACTGCAGATCCAATGACCCCGGGTGGCTACGTTGGTTCTTTCAACTTATCCACATCCCGTCTCCTTCATTGCCTACAATTTTCCAATTTCTTCAGTTTCAATCTACAGTTTATAACCAATACATTGTGGTTAGAGTTCACATCTTCCCCTGGAAATGTCTTACAATTTAAAACCTTGTTCCTAAATCTTTGTGTAAACATTATATAGGGGGTACATAAAGTCTGGAAACACTTTCAATTATTTATTGTACAAGAACCAAACATTGTACAGATATCATACATACGTCATTTTGAAGAGAAACCCTGTAAGTTTTTTTTTCATGTATACTGCCACAGCATAGTTTGGTAATTTGCCAATAGTCAGTGTTAGTCGCAAACATGGCGAGTTCAGGTGCAGAGTGAGCTTTCTGTGTGTTGGAGTTCGACAAAAACAAGTGTGCTACAGCTGTTTAAGGGATATTTAGAACCAAGTATAGTAAGAAGTCACCAACAAGGAAGGCCGTTTACCACTGGCACAACAAATTTGTTACAATGGGTTGCTTGTGCCCTGCAAAGAGAATTGGACATCCCAATGTAAATGAAGTGAATGTGGAGCGCGTACGAGAGACATTCATAAAGAGTCCAAAGAAATCGGTGCGTTGTGCATCCCGTGAACACAAAATGGCTCCAATGACAGTGTGGAAAATCCTGCGACAGGAGCTGTCTATGATGACAAAGACAAGCGTTTTGAGTTTTGTTTGTAGTTGCAACTATTGAATTAGGATGGGGTGGCATTGTTGAGCGCTTAATCTTTAGCAGCGAAGCCACTTTTCACACTAATGGGAAAGTGAACAGGCAGAATTGTTGAATCTGGGGTACAAAGCATCCACACGAATGTATTTAATTTGAGTGTGATTCCCCACAGGTAAATGTTTTTGTGTGTCTTGTCATGTCGAAAACCATACGGGCCATTCTTCTTTGCCGAGAGCACTGTCACTAGATATTCCTACTTGGACACATTGGAGCAATGGCTGATGACTCAAATGCAATTGGACTCTCTGTTTATCTTTCAGAAGGATGTGGCTCCACCCCATTTTCATTGTGACGTTCGTGGGTACCTGAACACAAAGCTGTCACATTGATGGATTGGCCGTGCTACAGAAGGGGACAGCTGTTTCATGAAATGGCCTCCCCAATCACCATATCTCACTCTATGTGACTTTTTCCTGTGGGGACGTATTCAAGATCTGGTGTATGTACCACCTCTACCACATGATGTAGCAGAGCTTCGGGAGAGAATTCAGGAAGCGACTGCCACAGTCGACAATGCCATGCTGGGACGGGTATGGCAAGTCTGCCAGGTCACTCATGGTTCGCATATCAATATTTGTAAAAAAAAAAAAACACATGCAGATTTTCTCTTCAGAATGCAATATGTGTGACATCTGTACAATGTTTAGTTCTTGTGCAATAAATAATTCAAAGCATTCCTGGACTTTATGTACACCTCGTATTTTCAGAGCGGAAGGAGCTGCTGAGCCATAAAACTGACTACCATAATCTGGTGTGGACAAGACGAGAGCACGGTAAACATGGATAAGAGTAGCATGGTCTGCACCCCAAGATGTGTAGGCCAGGAGGTGGAGAGCATTAAGTTTCTGCATGCATGTAGTCTTTAGGGTGCGAATAAGGGGTAGCCATGTGAACTTTATCAAAAATAAGGCCCAAGAAATGGGGCTGTACTACAACATCAAGGAGATGGTCACCTAAATGAAGTTCTGGATTGGGGGGTATTGTGGCTCAACAATGATAATGAATAAGCCATGGTTTCGAGGGAGAAAACTGGAAGCCACGGGAGACGGCCCATGCAGAGGCCCATCAGATGGTGCCTTGGAGTTGGCGCTCAACAGATTCTACCATGTGGGCGCTGCATCAGATGCAAAAATTGTCAATATACAATGCCGGGGTAACTACAGACTCAACGGAAGTTCCAAGTCCATTGATGGCTACGAGGAAGAATGTGACACTTAACAAAGAATCCTTCGGGATACCGTTCTCTTGAATCGAGGGGTGTTGAGTGAAGAGCCAACTTGACCCCGGAAGATGTTGGGTTTTCCCCTGACATAAGGATGACGATAACTATATTGTCTTGCCATTGCGAGGAGAAGGCACCAATGAGCCAAATGCGACTGAAGACCCTGAGTAGATTTTGCCTTTGGGTAATGTCCAAACATTGGATCATCAGGTTGCGGATGGAATATGGGCCTGGGGCCGTGTCATGGGAAGAATTCCCATTCAGTGAAAGGTTCATTATAGGGCTGGAACAACAGGGGGTCTGTTCAACTTGACGTTTCTGCCAGAGAAAAGCAAGATACGAAAAAGATGCCGATGCTGTAACAAAGTGTATCACAAGGTTTTCTGCATGAACCAATTGATAAGTACACAGAGCACCTTGGAGGATAAGATTCTGGACACGTGACTGTCACTGGCAGCCCAGAATGCTACAGAGCTCAGACCAAACATATGATGAAGAGGCATACGTCCCGAAGGAGGAAACATAGCACTCCCAGCTTGTTGTTGTTGTGGTCTTCAGTCGTGAGACTGGTTTGATGCAGCTCTCCATGCTACTCTACCCTGTGCAAGCTGCTTCATCTACCAGTACCTACTGCAACCTACATCCTTCTGAATCTGCTAAGTGTATTCATTTCTTGGTCTCCCTCTATGATTGTTGTTGTGGTCTTCAGTCGTGAGACTGGTTTGATGCAGCTCTCCATGCTACTCTACCCTGTGCAAGCTGCTTCATCTACCAGTACCTACTGCAACCTACATCCTTCTGAATCTGCTAAGTGTATTCATTTCTTGGTCTCCCTCTATGATTGTTGTTGTGGTCTTCAGTCGTGAGACTGGTTTGATGCAGCTCTCCATGCTACTCTACCCTGTGCAAGCTGCTTCATCTACCAGTACCTACTGCAACCTACATCCTTCTGAATCTGCTAAGTGTATTCATTTCTTGGTCTCCCTCTATGATTGTTGTTGTGGTCTTCAGTCGTGAGACTGGTTTGATGCAGCTCTCCATGCTACTCTACCCTGTGCAAGCTGCTTCATCTACCAGTACCTACTGCAACCTACATCCTTCTGAATCTGCTAAGTGTATTCATTTCTTGGTCTCCCTCTATGATTTTTACCCTCCCCACTGCCCTTCAATACTAAGTTGGTGATCCCTTGATGCCTCAGAACATGTCCTACCAACCGATCCCCTCATCTAGTCAACTTGTGCCACAAACTCCTCTTCTCCCCAATTATATTCAATACCTCCGCGGTGGCCATGCGTTTCTAGGCGCTCCAGTCCGGAGCCGCGCTGCTGCTACTGTCGCAGATTCGAATCCTGCCTCGGGCATGGGTGTGTGTGATGTCCTTAGGTTAGTTAGGTTTAAGTAGTTCTAAGTTATAGGGGACTGATGACCACAGCACTTGAGTCCCATAGTGCTCAGAGCCATTTGAACCATTTTGAACCAATACCTCCTCATTAGTTACGAGATCTACCCATCTAATTTTCAGTATTCTTCTGTAGCACCACATTTCAAAAGCTTCTGTTCTCTTCTTGTCCAAACTATTTATCGTCCTGTTTCACTTCCATACATGTCTACGCTCCATACAAATACTTTCAGAAACGACTTCCTGACATCTAAATCAATACTCGATGTTTACAAATTTCTCTTCTTCAGAAACGCTTTCCTTGCCATTGCCAGTCTACATTTGATGTCCTCTCTACTTTGACCATCATCAGTTATTGTGCTCCCCAAATAGGAAAACTCCTTTACTACTTTAAAGTGTCTCATTTCCTAATCTAATTCCCTCAGCATCACCCGACTTAATTCGACTACATTCCATTATCCTTCTTTTGCTTTTGTTGATGGTCATCTTATACCCTCCTTTCATGACACTGTCCATTCCGTTCAACTGCTCTTCCAAGTCCTTTGCTGTCCCTGACAGAATTACAATGTCATCGGCGAACCTCAAAGTTTTTATTTCTTCTCCATGGATTTTAATACCTACTCTGAATGTATCTTTTGTTTCCTTCACTGCTTGCTCAATATACAGATTGAGTAACATCGGGGATAGGCTACAACCCTGTCTTACTCCCTTCCCAACCACTACTTCCCTTTCATGTCCCTCGACTCTTATAACTGCCATCTGGTTTCTGTACAAATTGTAAATAGCCTTTCGCTCCCTGTATTTTACCCCTGCCACCTTCAGAATTTGAAAAAGAGTATTCCAGTCAACATTGTCAAAAGCTCTCTCTAAGTCTACAAATGCTAGAAATGTAGGTTTGCCTTTCCTTAATCTTTCTTCTAAGATAAGTCGTAGGGTCGGTATTGCCTCACGTGTTCCAATATTTCTACGGAATACAAACTGATCTTCCCCGAGGTCAGCTTCTACCAGTTTTTCCATTCGTCTGTAGAGAATACACATTAGTATTTTGCATCTGTGACTTATTAAACTGATTGTTCGGTAATTTTCACATCTGTCAGCACCTGCTTTCTTTGGGATCGGAATTATTATATTCTTCTTGAAGTCCGAGGGTATTTCGCCTGTCTCATACATCTTGCTCACCAGATGGTGGAGTTTTGTCAGGACTGGCTCTCCCAAGGCTGTCAGTAGTTCTAATGGAATGTTGTCTACTCCCGGGGCCTTGTTTCGACTCAGGTCTTTCAGTGTTCTGTCAAACTCTTCACGCAGTATCGTATCTCCCATTTCATCTTCTTCTACATCCTCTTCCATTTCCATAATATTGTCCTCAAGTACATTGCCCTTGTAAAAGCCCTCTATATACTCCCTCCACCTTTCTGCTTTCCCTTCTTTGCTTATAACTGGGTTTCCATCTGAGCTCTTGATTTTCCTACAAGTGGTTCTCTGTTCTCCAAACGTCTTTAATTTTCCTGTAGGCAGTATCTATCTTACCCCTAGTGAGATAACACTCTACATCCTTACATTTGTCCTCTAGCCGTCCCTGCTTAACCATTTTACACTTCCTGTCACTTTCATTTTTGAGACGTTTGTATTTCTTTTTGCCTGCTTCATTTACTGCATTTTTATATTTTCTCCTTTCATCAATTAAATTCAATATTTCTTCTGTTACCCAAGGATTTCTACTAGCCCTCATCTTTTTACCTACTTGATCCTCTGCTGCCTTCACTATTTTATCCCTCAAAGCTACCCATTCTTCTTCTACTGTATTTCTTTCCCCCATTCCTGTCAATTGTTCCTTTATGCTCTCCCAGAAAGCTCTGTACAAATTCTGGTTCTTTTAGTTTATCCAGGTCCTATCTCCTTAAATTTCCACCTTTTTGCAGTTTCTTCAGTTTTAATCTACAGTGCATAACCAATAGATTGTGGTCAGAGTCCACATCTGCCCCTGGAAATGTCTTACAATTTAAAACCTGGTTCCTAAATCTCTGTCTTACCATTATATAAGTTATCTGATAACTTTTAGTATCTCCAGGATTCTTAGATGTATACAACCGTCTTTCATGATTCTTGAACCAAGCGTTAGCTATGATTAAGTTATGCTCTGCGCAAAATTCTACCAGGCGGTTTCCTCTTTCATTTCTTCCCCCCAGTCCATATTCACCTACTACGTTTCCTTCTCTCCCTTTTCCTACAATCGAATTCCAGTCCCTCCATGATTAATAAATTTTCATCTCCCTTCACTTACATTTCATCAATTTCTTCGTCATCTGCAGAGCTACCTGGCAAATAAACTTGTACTACTGTAGCAGGAGTGGGCTTCATGTCTATCTTGGCCACAATAATGTGTTCACTATGTTGTTTGTAATAGCTTACCTGCACAAATATTTTTTTTATTCATAATTAAACCTACTCCTGCACTACACATATTTGATTTTGTATTTATAACCCTTTATTCACCTGACCAGAAGTCTTGTTCCTCCTGCCACTGAACTTCACTAATTCCCACTATATTTAACTTTAACCTATCCATTTCCCTTTTTAAATTTTGTAACCTACCTGCCCAATTGAGGGATCTGACATTCCACACTCCGATCTGTAAAACGCCAGTTTTCTTTCTCCTGATAACGACATCCTCTTGAGTAGTCCCCACCCAGAGGTCCGAATTGGGGACTATTTTACCTCCGAAATATTTTACCCAAGATGACACCATCATCATTTATACCATACAGTAAAGCTGCATGTCCTTGGGAAAAATTACGGCCATAGTTTTCCCTTGCTTTCAGCCGTTCTCAGTACCAGCACAGCAAGACCGTTTTGGTTAGTGTTACAAGGCCAGATCAGTCAATCATCCAGACTGTTGCCCCTGCAACTACTGAAAAGGCTGCTGCCCCTCTTCAGGAACCACACGTTTGTCTGGCCTCTCAACAGATACCCCTCCGTTGTGGTTGCACCTATGGTACGGCTATATGTATCGCTGAGGCAAGCAAACCTCCCCACCAACGGCAAGGTCCATGGTTCATGGTGAGCTTACTCTACTTAATAAGGTAGCAAGCCTTAGCAGAGAAATGCTTAAAAGAGAAAAGGATTTCTCTGAAGGATGTTGTTTAAATTGTTGCAATGCCCGTCAGCGGTCCTAGATAGCGACTGCTATGTCCTTGGTCCACCATGGTAGTGGTCAATGACAAAGGGACCTATGGATAGGGGGACAGCAGTGCCAGCAGTATGATGAAGAGCGCGGAGATGTCTTGCACAACAGCATCAATGCAATCCGAGAGAGAGGCATCAAATTGCACAGCAGATGTATATAAAGGCCAATTGGCTCTGCAGAACACCCAATGCGGGGACCCGTTGGCCTGGCAGTGGCAGGGGAATGAGAGAGTCACCAGAAAGTGCTCACTGTCACAAAGATCATCATGGGGTGACAAATGTAGGGAAGCTGCGAGAGCAGGGGAGGAGATTGTGAGATCATTACCAGAAAAGATGCCATGAACTGCACTGAAGTGGCTAGTGGAACCATTATTAAGGAGACACAAATCAAAGTCTGTAATAAGTTGGTCAATTAGAACGCCCCTACCCGTCGAAGTGGCACTACTCCACAGGGGATAGTGTGCACTTAAGTTCCTGAGTATGATGGCAGGAGCTGCTGTATTAAAGCAGGTAAGTCAACACAAAGAAGTGGCCTATGAAAGGGAGGTAGTTATTACAAATGGTGATTGCTGGAGCTGTTCGCACTCTTACTGTTACTGCTTCCGGTTTAGTGTGAAGGAGGATGCAGTCACTAATGACAACAGTGTGAACAAAGTGCAGGCCCCTCCAGACCCTGTCCTGGGACCAACACAGTTCTGACAGAATGCCCGATAACTATGAAAAGTTGGAGAGTGGCCATCATCATAGATTGCCTTTCCTGAAGAGCAAGACAAAATGCAGAATGAGAGGAAATGAGTTGTTGAATTCCCAGTGGGTGACGGTAACATCTGTTGCAGGGTACACATATAGAAGCTGAGGGAGGGTCATTTCACTGAGTCAGTGGTTGTCACCTATGAGGATGGAGTGACATCCATAAAAACTGGGTCTGATTCACGATGAGGAGGAGGGGGTGAAGCCCCCTGGAAAGCCGGGGAAGCCTCGTCCTTTGACTTGCACTGCTGCTTCTTCTCCCTCAGTGGGAAGGAAGATGTGTTATCAGTAAGAGAATAGGTGGCAGCGATGTCAGGATCACACAGAGAGCAAGCAGCTTTGGAGCCCTTGGAGCATGGGTCCCTTGTCTGACTCGAGGTTGCCAGCTCCCTATCCTAAGAACAGCAGGGAGGGGTGTTCTAAGAGGGAGCCCAATCACTAGAATGAGCCAGAGAAAAGGATGTCTTCCCTGGTCGAGGAGGAGGAGGAGGAGGAGGAGGAGGAGGAGGAGGAGGAGGAGGAGTTCTTTGAGGGGAAGGGATGGGAGCTGCCAAGGGTGAAGAAAAACCCTTCCATTTGTTATGCAAGATGTATGACAGGCAAAATACCCTCAGACTTCATGAAGAATGTGGTAATTCCAATTTCAAAGAAAGAAGTTGTTGACAGGTATGAAAATTACCAAACTATCAGTTTAATTAGTCATGGTTGCAAAATATTAACACGATTTCTGTACAGACGAATTAAAAAACTGATAGAAGCAGACCTCGGGGGAGATCAGTTAGGATTACGGAGAAATGTCCGAACATGCAAGTCAGTATTGACCCTATGACTTATCTCAGAAGATAGGCAAAGGAAAGGCACACCTACATTTATAGCATTTGTAGACTTAGAGAAAGTTTTTGACAATGTTGGCTGGAATATTCTCTTTGAAATTATGAAGGTAGCAAGGGTAAAATACAGGGAGTAAAAGGATATTACCAACCTGTACAGAAACCAGTTAGCAGTAATAAGAGTCGAGCGGCATGAAAGGGAAGCAGTGGCTGAGGAGGGAGGGGGAGAGGGTTCTAGCCTATCTCCAATGTTATTCAATCAGTACACAGAACAAGCAGTAAGGGAAACTGAAGAAAAATTTGGAGTAGGAATTATAGTTTACAGAAAAGAAATAATAGCTCTGAGGATTGCCAATGATACCGTAATTCTGTCAGAGACAGCAAAGTACTTGGAAGAGCATTTGAATGGAATGGACATTGTCTTGAAAGAAGGGGGTACGACGAACATCAACAAAAGCAACAGAAGGATAATGAAATGTAGTCTAACTGAATCTGGTGATGCGGGAATCAGATTAGGAAACAAGATACTTACTATAGTACATGAGTCTTGCTATTTGGGCAGCAAAATAACTGATGATGGCCAAAGTAGTGAGGATATGAAATGTGGATGGGTAATGGCAAGGAAAGCATTTCCACAGAAGAGAAATCTGTTAACATTGAATATAGATTTAAGTGTTTTCTGCAGTTATTTGTCTGAGTGTAGCTATGTATGGAAGTGAAACATGGTCAATAAATAGTTTTAGATAAAAAGAGAATAGAAGCTTCATAATGTGGTGCTACAGAAAAATGCTGAAGATTAGATGGGTTGATCACATTACTAGTGAGGAAGTACTGAATAGAATTGGGGAGGCAAGTAATTTGTGGCACAACTGTACCAAAGGAGGGGATCAGCTGATAGGACACATTCTGAGACATTAAGGGGTCACTAATTTAGTTTCTGATAGATAGAAGAGTGAGTGAGTGTGTGTGTGTGTGTGTGTGTGTGTGTGTGTGTGTGTGTGTGTGTTTGGGGAGGGGGGGGGGGGGGGGGGGAGTCATAGAGGGAGACCAAAAGGTGAATACAGTAAGCAGATGCAGAAAGATGTAGGTTGCAGTTGTTATTTGGAGTTGAAGAGTCTTGCACAAGGTAGAGTAGGATGGGGAGCTGCATCAAACCAGTCTTCAGACTGAAAATGACGACGACGACAACAACAACAAAAAACCACCATTAGTCAATTAAACACATTATTACAACATTTAAACTTGAACATCCCCTTTACATTGGAACTGAGAGGCTCTTCTACACATTTCTTGTGCCTTACTATAGATATTTACTCAAAAGCACACTTATTTAGCATTTACAAAAAAACATAGGTACAGATATGGCAATCCCTGTACAATTCTGGGATCTATACAGCCATAAACATGCAGCTTTCTTTTTAATGTTTCACTGTCCCTTATCTGTTCCACTACCTGAATCAGCCTTTCAAACAGAACGTCAAACTGATCGCTTCTTTTAATGGTTATAGCTCTGCCCTGATTGATGATAAAGGGTGGTACAAAGAGAACACATCGATTTGACTTGAGTAGTATCAATGGTGGGGCTGGAATGGCGGTGAGGGGGGGGGGGGGGGGGAGGAGGGGGGAATGTTGACCTGATGTTTTGTAAGTTAGAGCATACAGTTTCAGTAGCAGCTGTGCCTCATAGTGTTTTTACTGACGAACATTTCTTCAAAATTAATGACTCTGTGATCACAATTCAACGGCTTTTCCATACACACTTCAATGTTCTGCAAAATAGCTTTGATACATGATCACAATACAAAATTGCATTGCATTGCATTGCCTCTTTTTGCACAACTGGATCGATCATGAAGCAGACATCACCAACTTGTCCTCGCATTGTGCAAATGCTGGAAAATGTTGCTAGAGTAAGAGCATCTGTTCTTCAAAATCCTTGTCACTCTATTATGCAATATACTCCAACTCTGGGCTTTTCTTGTCACTTGTTGCAGCGCACCCTGAAGGATGAGCTACATTATCATCCTTACAAAATTATGGTCATGTAGAAGATTCATGACTGCGATTATGATGAACAGAGACAGTTTTATCAGAGAATGCTTTGAGTTCTTGCTGCTGCTGATGGTGTGTTGTTGATGAGCGATGATGGACCTCTTTTTTTTTTTTTTTTTTTTTTTTTTTAAGGCCGTGTTAGTTTAACAGTGAATGCTGCACATTATGTTGCAACACCACACAATTTCGTGCGGCCACAACTGGACATTATAGGGATGAACATGGCAGACTTGTTGTTCCAACAAGAGGGAGCCACAGCCAATTCCACAGCAGTTGTTTCCCCAATGCGTGATCTCACATTTGGCGATGTCCACTGGCCAGCATGCTAGCCAGATTTGTCAGTTTATGACACCTTCTTATGGGGTTACCTAAAAAGTAAAGTGTACTGCAAAAAAACCTTGTACAATCAATGACCTGAAAGTTTCAATACGTCAAGAAATTGCTGCTGTTCCACATGACATGTTGACGAAAGTGATGGCGAACTTCAAAGAAAGACTTTAAATGTGTATTCATGAAGAAGGATGCTATCTGCCTGATTTTATCTTTAAAATGTGAAACACATGAAAGTTCATAAATTGGACACATTACCAATTGTAGTGATGTGAGTGATGTGAGTGCATTTTGTAAGTGATCAAAGAGAGCCAATTATACTATTATACTAATTTGAAATCCAGATATTCATTTTGTGCCAGCCAGTATGTTACGAAAGAAGAAACTGTATAAAATTACACTACTTCTGTATGTTGGTTAACAGGAATCCTTCAGTAGTTAGAAAGCCTGGTGCAGAATCCCATATATTGGTAACATACAGATACCTTGCAAAAATTTAAAGTCTCACAACTACAAACCTGCATTTTATAATATGAACAGCATATCCCCTTTGTTAAACCAAGTTTGCATTTCAAATACTTGTTTGAAACTGTAAATTCATCTTATTTCTCATCAATTGTTAAAAGCAAACAATGGAAAATCCAGGATGGAATGTATGATTTCAGTTGACTCAGACTGCAGTTGTGTGTGTGAGTTGCATTTGCGTGCATATACGTGTGTGTGTGTGTGTGTGTTGTGGACGAAGGCCTTAACGGCCGAAACCTATAATTGTGAGAGTCTTTCTGTTGTGCCTATCTGCGACACAGCATCTCTGTTAACAGTTAGATATCTACCTGGATAATTACTCATTCAGGCTGAACAAATAATAATTTCTGAAATGTCATTACTGAATTTTATTCTGGTCATTTGCAGCTTTAGTAAAGATGGAGGGGACGGGAGATTGACATACCATGTTCTAGTTCTCCTGCAAGATTTGAAACAATAGTTAAAGTAGCCTGTGTATCAGGAAATGGGTGCAATACCAAACAGCTAATGGTAGCCTACTACTGGTGTAATCACTTCCTTGTTGGTCTAGTGGTGGCTACAGCAGATGGCGTAACATGAAAGATAAGAGCAGTGACACCTTACATATACTGGAGCCTTCCTGGAGTGTAGAAATTTATCAGATCAAATGTTTCATTGAGATCATACGAGGCAATCAAGTGAATTTATATGGGTAATTCAGTGTCACATCTAGAATAAGTGACTGTTTGCAGAACATCCAATCATTCCTCATCATTCTGCATAGTCTCAAAAGCACTAGCAGCAGTAAGAATGAATTTTCTTCACTCATCTGTTCTTTCGCTGGACCATACCAATGAACTGCTAAGCACAGCACGTGCTGTCCAGCTTTCAATTATGAAGTGTGGCAGTACACCAAAGGTGTGCCAAAATACTAATAACATTACCCAACTAATTTTCATTCTCAACTGTGTAAGTAGTAGCAGTTGTTGTTGTTGTTGGTGGTGGTGTTCTTCAGTCCAGAGACTGGTTTGATGCAGCTCTTCAGGCTACTCTATCCTGTGCAAGCTTCACCATCTCTGAGTACCTACTGCAACCTACATCCTTCTGAATCTGTTTAGTGTATTCATGTCTTCATCTCCCTCTACGATTTTTACCCTTCCTGATTCCCTCCAATACTAAATTGAAGATCCCTTGATGCCTCAGAACGTGTACTACCAACCGATCCCTTCTTCTAGTCAAAGTGTCTAATCTAGTGTAAGTAGTGTTATAAGTTAAAGTTTAGTTAAGAATAATGATCAGATGCACTTTTTGAACAGAAGCATTACCAAGCTGAGCTTGGAGTGAGGTTTCTACAATTGTTGGTACAATCTGCCTTCAGTTTAGTTTTTTAAGTTCATAGCAATGATGCCTTTTAGCTTACCAGAAAAGATTGTTATGTCATCTGTGGCTGAATACAACTCGGAGGGAAATGCTAATTTTTATTTTTCCATTTGTTTATGATACTCTGAATGAATTGCAAACTGCTGTGTTTCTTGCAAGTCTCATACATTTCACAAAGTGTCGTGGCAGTGAACAGCTGGAAATGAATACAGACAAATGCAAAGCTCATGGCATGTGTAGAAAGCAGCTGCTTGTAGCACTGACATTTGGTTAACAGTACACCATTTTGAAAGAAGGAAAAAAAATCACCTGGAAATGAGCTGCAAAATCCAAGGTCACAAAGTAGTAGCATTCTTACTGCACTGTCCTCAGTAATAAATGTAATTTTTGCAATATCTGCACCAGATCACACACACTAAGTTGAGGCTTGTATCTAGTGTCTCTGTTAATCAAATTATCATTTATTCAGGTGTGAACAGTCACTTCCACAATGAAATCCCAGAAACAGAGAGCAGAATAAAAAATATTTGTCTTTATAGCACTTTTCTGTTTCCTATCTACTGCCACTGTTTGGCAATCACTGATTTTCCTTATGTTCTAACTGTGTATGATGTTTTGGTTAATCCCACTATCATTGATAACACAGCAAGTTTCACCAATATACAATTTTCTGCACTGGCATAGAATGTCAAAAAACTTTTCTGTCTGATACCCAGAGTGTGCTTAATACACTCCTGGAAATTGAAATAAGAACACCGTGAATTCATTGTCCCAGGAAGGGGAAACTTTATTGACACATTCCTGGGGTCAGATACATCACATGATCACACTGACAGAACCACAGGCACATAGACACAGGCAACAGAGCATGCACAATGTCGGCACTAGTACAGTGTATATCCACCTTTCGCAGCAATGCAGGCTGCTATTCTCCCATGGAGACGATCAGAGAGATGCTGGATGTAGTCCTGTGGAACGGCTTGCCATGCCATTTCCACCTGGCGCCTCAGTTGGACCAGCGTTCGTGCTGGACGTGCAGACCGCGTGATACGACGCTTCATCCAGTCCCAAACATGCTCAATGGGGGACAGATCCGGAGATCTTGCTGGCCAGGGTAGTTGACTTACACCTTCTAGAGCACGTTGGGTGGCACGGGATACATGCGGACGTGCATTGTCCTGTTGGAACAGCAAGTTCCCTTGCCGGTCTAGGAATGGTAGAACGATGGGTTCGATGACGGTTTGGATGTACCGTGCACTATTCAGTGTCCCCTCGACGATCACCAGTGGTGCACGGCCAGTGTAGGAGATCGCTCCCCACACCATGATGCCGGGTGTTGGCCCTGTGTGCCTCGGTCGTATGCAGTCCTGATTGTGGCGCTCACCTGCACGGCGCCAAACACGCATACGACCATCATTGCCACCAAGGCAGAAGCGACTCTCATCGCTGAAGACGACACGTCTCCATTTGTCCCTCCATTCACGCCTGTCGCGACACCACTGGAGGTGGGCTGCACGATGTTGGGGCGTGAGCGGAAGACGGCCGAACGGTGTGCGGGACCGTAGCCCAGCTTCATGGAGACGGTTGCGAATGGTCCTCGCCGATACCCCAGGAGCAACAGTGTCCCTAATTTGCTGGGAAGTGGCGGTGCGGTCCCCTACGGCACTGCGTAGGATCCTACGGTCTTGGCGTGCATCCGTGCGTCGCTGCGGTCCGGTCCCAGGTCGACGGGCACGTGCACCTTCCGCCGACCACTGGCGACAACATCGATGTACTGTGGAGACCTCACGCCCCACGTGTTGAGCAATTCGGCGGTACGTCCACCCGGCCTCCCGCATGCCCACTATACGCCCTCGCTCAAAGTCCGTCAACTGCACATACGGTTCACGTCCACGCTGTCGCGGCATGCTACCAGTGTTAAAGACTGCGATGGAGCTCCGTATGCCACGGCAAACTGGCTGACACTGACGGCGGCGGTGCACAAATGCTGCGCAGCTAGCGCCATTCGACGGCCAACACCGCGGTTCCTGGTGTGTCCGCTGTGCCGTGCGTGTGATCATTGCTTGTACAGCCCTCTCGCAGTGTCCGGAGCAAGTATGGTGGGTCTGACACACCGGTGTCAATGTGTTCTTTTTTCCATTTCCAGGAGTGTAGAATTCAGGAGAGCATGCACACTTGTTGCCACAAAAAATGCATATTTATTCTTTTGAATTTTAAATATACTACCATCTCTTGGATGAAATTTGGCTATGCATAGCAAGATAACTGTTATAGCAAGGTCAAACACAATTTATGGAACACAGTTCTTTATAAAGCAACATGTAAGGTACAGGTTGTGCATAGTATAGAACACATTGACTGAAAACAGTAATAGATCATAAGGAACAGGATGAGCACTCATTTTTGATTGCTTAAATAATGCTGTTTCTTTGCCAGCTCACCAAAGTGCGCCTAGGGGCTGACTCAGGTGGCCCCTATACGCAGGCTTGTGAACTGTATGGACGCACACACACTGAAATTGTGTGCATCACGAGCGTAGATACAGACATCAATAACCAATCTTTTTGGACCGTTTCTCCTCTGGCTGCTTTTCTGTTATACAGGCTCAGGTTGAAATACATGCTCTACCTGTTGTTCAGAGTATTAATTTTAGCAAAAACTTTGTACTGGTGACTAAGCTTTTCTTATAATTGTTCCAAACATGGAATTACTACAGCTCCATTTACAGATGTTCTCAGTAATTCACTGAAGTCAGACAAATGAAGAAAGTTTTTTTCCCTGAAGGTATAGACTGATTTACAATATTTATTCTATACCAGAAACCAAGGAGTCACCATATTTTCTATGTACAGAGTGTCTCATGAAAAACGCCCGGGAGGGGCCCACAGGTCTTGCAGCACGGCCACAGGCCACTGCCACAGCCACTGCCACAGCCACAGCCACAGCCACAGCATCCACAGGCAGTCACCACCATGTCTCACTCTTGGACATTAATCTGCCAGTAGTTGGCTGCGCGCATGGTTCCCCTGAGTTACACATAAACAGTTCTGTCATCTGATTAACTTAAGCTTACCTTTATTTACAGTAGATGCTCAAAATGATGTCCCTCTGTGATAAGAGCAGCCTGGGAATGGGAATACCAAAGACCCATGTGGGGGACAAAAAGGACAACAGGGCTCAAGTGGACTGCCTAGCCTTTGCAGATGACACAGCAATAGTAAGTGAGATGGAAGAAGACGCAAAGACACAACTCGACAACTTAAGTAAGGTAGCCAGAAAGGTGGGACTGAGGATCGCCTATAACAAGACAAAGACATTAAATACCACTGCAGACTGGGAAACACCGGACGGCACTGTGCAAATGGTGGGCAAATTTAAATACCTGGGAGAATTTATAACAGGAAGGAACAGGAGCAAGGGGGGAATAACTGAGAGGATAAAGAAGATGAGGTCAGCCTTCTGCATGACGAGAGAGATATACAATATAAAGAATATATCCACAGAGGCAAAGATAAGCCACTACAAGGCAACAGTGAGTAATGCAGTATTATATTGTGCTCAGATGATAACATTAAGAAGAAATGGGGCAGAATAACTAGAGAAAGAAGAGAGAAAAATACTAGGTCCCAAAAGAGGTGGATGCAAAGATATAGGGAAGAATTGTACCGGAACATGAGAACAATATCCGGGGAAATCAGACTCAATAGGGCAAGGTTTGCTGGACATGTAGTTAGGATAAGTATGGACAGAATGGCGAAGAGAGTGTGGGAAACAACAGGGATGACAAGGGGAAAGACAGGAACCAAGTGGGTTGTTGAACTTCGGAAGGACTGGTTGGAATTGGGGATCAAGGTTGAAGGAAAGGAAAATTGGAGGAACAAATATACACCAACCAATACGCCAACGATCGATGACAGAGAAAAATACAGGAAAAGATTAGAGTGCCGACAGGAGAAACGGCAACTGAAGATCTCAGAAGAGGAGCGGGAGAGAAGAAGAGAAACAATGAAGAGGTTCTGGAAGAAGAAGAGGAAAATGCAGTCCACGAAGGGGCTACCCGTGGTCCTACAGAGGCCATAACGCAAGAAGAAGAAGAAGAAGAAGAAGAAAGAGAAGAAGAAGATAAGAGCAGCCTGACATCACCTTAGCAAACACTCGACAAATTTTGGCTGTCAAAATCTGGGAAATGACTAGCTGAATCCTGTCTTCCAACACTTCAAGGGTGCGAGGATTGGTTGCATGCACCTTGACTTTTAACATTTGCCAACAGTAAAAATCACACAGATTTAGATCTGAAGAATGAGGAGGCCTGTCAACCATCCTCTCATCAAAAACACTTCATATTGCTGTCACAGAAGCATTGGCAATGTGTGGTCTTGCATTGTCCTACATGAAATAACTGTGTATCTTCTTGTTAGGTGTTAGTTCTCAAGGAGGGGAGGCAGGGAGAAGGGGGATGCAGTATATTGTTCTCACACCAGTCAGAACATATTGCTTCATGGAAAAAGATTGGTCCAATAATTCGTCTTGCACTAATGGCGCACCACACTCCTGTTTTAACATCATGCACAGGTTGTTGAAGTAATTCATGAGGCTTTCTGGAGTTAAACGTCAATTGTTCTGAGAATTTATGAACCCTGACAAATGCAGCCACGCTTCATTAGAAAAAAAGCGTCTCAGGATCAACTTCCCAATGTGCATAGACAGCCGGCTGCAATAACAACATCAAGCAACAGTATCTGAAGTCCTCAGCTAATAAAATACTATTATTTTGTATGGGTTCAATTTCAGTTTGTGCACAGCTTTGTGAGCAGATGCTTTTGACACACCAGTCTGAAGTGTCAAATGGTGCAGAGATTTTCTCAATCTTGCCTAATTTACTTTTGGTTCAAACGCTAAGTTCTCTATGCCTTTTTTTGTGTAACATAGATCCAGTCTCTCAAAATTTCTTCACTAATCTGTGTACCATCAAATCAATGGGAATATTCACACTGGGAAATTTTAGTATGAATTCAACCGAACACAAGAAACACTTGTTGATCCTTTGTGTATACTATACTGAATGGAAACTGAAACACTCAAACACTCAGTCGCGCTGTATAGAAGACATGCGCACGGTGTTTCTGTCTGAGGACTGAGCCCAGCAACATAAGGGCAGGGATTGCTCCAGACTCGACACAGTTGCAATAATGACATCTAGCAATAACATTTGGAGCAATTAAACTTGACAAAAAAATTCAAAAGAAAACACCGGTACACTCAGTGACATAGTGTAGGGGCAAACACAAAGTGTTGGTATCCAAGAACTATGCATAGTGACAACATGCAGATGGAGCAGCAACAGCCGGCAAATGCGCCGCGCGACCTACGGACCCCTCCCAGGCATCTTTTGTGAGACAGCTTGTACTTGTACATTAACAGCTTGATGTGATCAAGATAATAAAGGTATCATCTGCATTTTACCAGCAATTCCCCTTTTGGAGGAACCATCATCAGATTGTTCAAAGTATTAGTTATTAAACAACATACACATAAAGCCACGCATGTCTTAGAAACAGAAAGCAGGGTCTTGGACAGTGCAAGAAATCCTATATTTATTAAATGTTTCAGTCTATTAAATAATGTAAACACTAACATCATACACATGTAGAGCAACTAGAAAAATCAGACGTGCACGTGTACGGGAAACAGGATATCAATATATTCACAAATGTGTCCTCTTTTTGAGACACTGTTATCAAAAAGACTTTCCACGTTCTCACAACAGATAATTTAATTAAGAGTGTCATTAGACATAAGGTAAACAAGACAGAGGATCCAGTGTTGGTTGTACCAAAATCCTGTTGATTATACAGGATGGCACAAAAAGAGAAGTAAAAAGTTGATTATATTGTGCTACTGATATTGGCAGATAATCCAAAAATCTATTTTCATGGTTTTTAACACAGTGTGCTGTAATCCATGTGCCCATATAAAGGTTATTTCGTGGTGTACAGTTTTCTTATTTGAGGATGATAATTAATGCCCTCACTGAATCTTTCACAAATAGTTAAAATCAATGCACAAATATCAGAGGAGTGTATAAGGTCTAAATAATGTGAAGTTTGATCCACACTAAGTAATCTGACACTTGACAACTTCAAAAACATTTGCTATAATAGGAAGCCTTAAAACACCTCAGATAAAAATTATGTCTACACCATGTTCTGTTACTGAATTTGACCACCCACTGTAAAGGACTGTAAAGGTTTAAGTTAAGATGGATAATCTTATATCACAAATTCCATGAAAAGACTTCCATTCAGCAGCTACTACATAAAATGATTCTTCTCCTCCTACATCCTTTCATGGTAACCTTACCCTCAGTTGGCCACAAAATATTATTAACTAGTGGTCTGCTCTGGCTTCACATAGGTACCACGAAACATTTATTGCTGAACAAGTTTTCTGGTGCAGGGGTAACAAATTATATGCACAAACAGTCCTCCAGAAGTCAAATTGTCCTCATACATCAGTCTATCTTAGAGAGAACCACATCAAAATCCATGCAGTAGCTCCTGAGGTTATCCTTCACACACAGGCATAAAAATGTGATAGGGGAATTTAATTCATCATAGTTCTGCCATCTAATACTGATACGGAGCACCCTCTGCCACACAACATCAGTACCAAGAACCCTCTGCCACACATCAGTACTGAGAACCCTTCGCCACGCAACATCAGTACAGAGCATATGAAGCACCCTTTGCCATATGTCATCAGTCTGGAGCACTCTTTGCCATGCAACATCAGTACAGAGTACCCTTTACCACATAACATCAGTAAGATTCACCCAGCACCCTGTAACAATGGAAGAAACATCCTCCGCTACACAACACTGCTATGATGTACCCTCTGCCATACAAAATTGGTAGAAGCACCATTTGCCATGCAACATTGGTACAAAGCATCCTTTGCCATGTAACACTGGTACAAAGCACCCTCTGCCACATAATTTTGGTATGGAGCAACCTCTGCCAAACAACATTGGTAAGGAGCAGCACCTTTTGGCACACATTGGTACAAAGCACTTTCTGCCATCCAACATTGGTACAACAGATGACTCCAAGGGCTTTTGCCTTTCACTATTAGATGGCAACTGCATAGTTTCTGTGTCAGCAGAGGACTTTAATTCATCACAGTTAAGTCAATTTGCATGATATATTTATAAATTATATACACAAACCTTCCTCATGAATTAGTCTACCTATTACTGCATCAAAATCTCTGCAGTAGTTTTTGAGATTAGCCCAAACATATAGGCAGAATCTCAGCAGGAGATATCAATTTATACGTATTTATATGTACATATTTTAAGAGGCGATGTCCAATCACAAGACAGTGCAGCTGTGAAGTAGCTACCTACTTTGTGCATAACAAAAATTGTGGGTTGTGCAATGCTAATCTTCCACAGCAACAAGTTTCTTACAGTGTGACAATTATTGAACTATATGAAATAAAATCGTCATAACTTATAAACGGTTTTGCTCGAGGACACTCAAACTGCGTGGGGAGGGGGGGAGGGGAAGGACAATGACTCAGCCATCTTCAGTCAAATGAGAACTATGTAATTTGAGATTGGCACATCATCAAAAAAGAATAGTGTATTACTTGGTCTAACAATAACAAAAACCCAATCCCCAATGCAAAGGCTTTAAAGCCAAGACTTGGGCAACTAAAAAATAAAACAATAGTTTGCATGAAATTGTTACTAGTAGCTAATTAAACTTACAAAGGAACTTTATCAAAATTAACATATTTAAAATGATTGAAAACTTACCACAAGATAGTGCCAGTGCAAGAATTCCTCCTGTAGATGTGCCACCAATCCAGTCAAAACAGTAGAGTATTGGTTTTTTCAATTCTTTTTCAAGTTCTAAAAGTACAGCAGTGAGTATCATGCCACGAATACCACCACCATCCACGCACAGCAGACGATAACCCTTCTTTGGAGTTCCTGACAGTGCAGCTGCATCCAGCAACCTGTCCAGTTCAACACGAGTCTGAGATGAACACGGAAGAGGAGGAGGAATACCATCAAAACGGTGATCAGTCGATGTTGCTGAGCATCCCCGATGGCAACCTTTCATATCACGTGAACATCGCTCTGCTCCTACAGCATGCAGCAACCACAGTATACGGTCACCAGTTGTTCCTCTGGCTACACAATGTCTTGGTGTTTCTTGATGATTATTCCTGTACAGAATTACATCACAATGAATCAAACTTTTAATAAAATCCTGATAGCCAATCTTAACAAAGTCATAAATATTTTTACACAAGATGCTGTCTGCCACTGTGAATAATTCAAAAACACAGAGCTTTTAGAATGTAAGATGCACTATGCCTCACATTTTTTATGACATTTCCTCCACTTGTTTTCAAGTTGCAATTGAATTTTTTAAAGAACAAAAGATTCAGTTATGATTCTCAGTTCATGTCTCAGAAGGATGTTAAATCATTCTTCCAGTTTGAATGATAATGCTAATGCAGTTAAGATACCTCACTCACAAGCCACCCAACATCACCTAAAAATCTTGACAGCCAGCCATAAGTTACACAGGTAAAAAATTAAATACTTTTATGATCATCTCATGGAGAGATGTTAGTAACCCTTTTGAGCTTAATGGTACTTATTTTTTCATCATACCACATGCCAACCCATCCATGACAGTAAAGTACGAAAATGTTTTCACTCAACTACGTCAAATGGCATATACATGCAGTCAAACTTTCTGATTTCAAACACACAAAAAAAATCTATTCCACCTATGCTTCCTAAAGATACAAACCTAGAGCAGCTGTGTATTGCTTTGATTTCAGTCCTACTGTGTATAACTGTTACAGTTTGTTTCATCTGTGGAAAACAGAAAATGAAGGGAGTGAAACAATACAATTCGTATTAAGACACTTTAGGCTCTGAAAAAAAAAGCACGTAGTTTGTTTGCATTTAATTATCCAGAATACTTCCACTATGATGGCGTTATACATTTGACAAGGGAAAAAGAGCATGTGACATTGGACATAAATCTTGTATTTTCTCTGACATTGTCCCAGGCAGCTAGAATGATGTCCCTAAGATCATTGCAGGTTCTTGGTATGAGGGCAGGTCAGTTTACTCACACTGTTTGTTTTTTTTTAATTGGGTTGAGATTTGGTGTTGGCAGAGGCCAACCCAGAAATGGATTCCCTTTCTGTTCTCCAAACTATCCATGCACGACTGCTGAGATCCAATCCCACACTGCCACAGACATGCATATATTGCAAGATGTCTAGCAGTTATAATTTGTGTTTAAATGGATTTTCTATAGCTTGTATGTATACTATTACTGCACCACCGCTCATCAAGTAACATTTGAGTCCTTCATAAGGTTTTTTTTTTTTTTTTTTTTTTTTTTTTTTGCGCCCTAGTCTTTTTAAATTGGAGATAAACTACACCCAGTGACTCAAAAAATGCTGGAGTATATTTCAGCTGCACTTGTATAAAACTGATCTTGCCGTGATGTGTTTACCACTTCATTAACTCGTGTGCCAGCATCCAATTCCTGAATGCCAACTGCTTAATCCATGTTTCCCAGTAGGCATAGCCTTCTACCCATTATTGTATAATGTGCTTGGGAACATTAAACTATGCCTAGGCCTCTAATGGTGGTAAACTCCCTCTTCTCCACAAAGGGAACGAGGCAATAATGGAAAGGTTGTTGATAATGTGGTAGGGTTATGATTCCAGTAACTGGACTCAAAGCAAGGAGGTATCGGAACTTGAAATTCTGTTATCATAAACTACAACAGAACAAATTAAGCACTTACAGATACATATCTAACAGTGGTTGACTGTATAAAGAATGCCAATACATGCACGGCAAAGTCTGATGTGCCGCACTAGTTTACGAGAAAACCCCTCCAGTGGATGAGGTGATCCCAAAAGGGAGATAAGCATTTTTAATCTTTCTATATCCTATCATGTAGCTGTAGTATGCTGTCATGATCTAAATGTTCAGCTTTACAGCAAGGAGCTCTGTAGCCAAGTGTGCAGGCAAGTGCGTAGCATTTGATTTATTAACAGTACGTAGTTATTAAGTCCCATGTAATACATTATTTAGACTTGCCATTCTGGAATGAAGGCATATTTTTATCGTCCCTACCATAAGCACTGCAAATATGTTACTTGAGAACAATTTAACACAACATAACATTCTGCTGCAATTTGTAGCCATTATTAAATCTGATCTTTTAATAGCTGATCCTTTCACAAACATCACAGCTGAAAGTATAATTTCTTGAAATAAGAATATATTATGTCTCACTTTCCTACACATGGAGACAATACCTAAGGAAAGCATTTTTCTCATACTAATGACAAAAGTTATTTCGACTCTAACAGTCTGCTATTTCTGCACTCCATATACTGCATTTACTCAATCATAAGATGAAGGCTTTTCCCCAATTCGTCATTCAAAACATTATTTGCAGATTAAACTATTGCTGTTGAGGTCAACATTTTTACGTTGTTTATTAGACCAATGTAGAGGTCATCTTACATTTGCAGATGAAGCTCTGGCTACTGAGGTTTTGTACAAACTTATTTTGAAGAGAGCCATAAGGGTAGGGCTGAGCAAACAAGGCTTTCATGTGAATAGGCTCGAGGTTTCCAGATAAGCTGAAGTGCTCAGTGCAGTATCGACCTTGCTTGAACAATAACATGACATTTGGCTTACGGCACTAGTGCGAGGGATACTTGAGAAACTATGAGCTATCCACTGCAACAATCTAACGCTCTGCTTAAAAATTAACAAGTCTGTGAAACACAGGAGGAAATCACATTGCATTCTAACAGCAAACAAATCTTTGTTGTATTTTTAACAAGTTACCAATAAAAGTTCTCCTACATGTACAGAGACCATATAGGCCCTACACAGATTTCGACAGCTTTTTAAGTAAACTTCTTTCAAAAACCATTACTTGATTCTGAATCACAGTCAATATTCTATTTGGTAATGAGAAACTGCAATGGTTTACCAAGTGGGTTGCAAATGAGAAATTTGATCACTGTTCATGTATTAGAATACTGGGGAAAATGTCACTAGCTTCTAATCAGTTTTAGAACAAGATAGCACCTTGAATGAAATGAGAAAGAAAGTCAATCCAGAATGAAATGTCTAAAAAATGAAATAAATCACATTAAACTGACTGCAGTTGTTATTGCAGGAATAATTTATAGCAGAAAGGTCCATTGTGGAGGCAGTAGCAATAGATGTCACTACATCGCGAGAAGACCAAAAGTTCGAGAAATGGACTGAATCACGTTATTGTTACATATGACCTATGCGATACAAGATATTGTCACCTGTGTTTCATTATTGCTCAAGGACAGCACTATGGAAGTGTTGGAGGGAACACTACAATGAGCAAGGAGAGTGGAGTGGTGAGCAGACAGCAAATTTCATCATGTTGCAAACCATGGAAATCTATACTGCTTACTTTGGTTTTTTATGAAATCTACCACATTTAAACTGCAGTTTGCCTGAATCCATTTGCTCTCTAAATCGGACCAACTTAAAAATTGGACAAATACTCAATAACAGAATACATTTCTGTGGGAAATGCTATAAGTCTAGACTGGGGCCAGTGGCGTACTTAAGTATTCCGTGTAGCATTGTTGTCAATGCTCACTGTGAATTATGATGGGGATGACAGGGAGCAAGGTTATTCTACAGGTTATTTTTCTGCTGCTGTTACTATACAGCCAATGAGAGAGTGACAGGAAGATGATATGGTCAGAAGCAAGAGACACTTTAACATTGTCATGTCAGTATAGATGCGAAGTCCACTACATGGTCAGAAAAAAATAGCTGTGTTCTCAGGTCAAACCATAATGACATCATCAGAAATAGCAACATATTCTAAATAAATAGCCAAATATTTGCGACAGTGAAGATGTAAGTTTCAAGGCTGTCCTGTTATGATGATGACAATGATGAATAAAAATAGTGATGTCACAGATGACAGGCTAAGCGAACAAAAAAATACAGAGAACATAAAAATTAGTGTAAACAATTCCTTTTTGTTTATTTTATTTCTCCTTATATTATCAAAATATCGACAGTGAGTAAATGGTGTAAGTTTAGAATAGGTGTATTATTAACTTGTAAGGCAGACACCTCATGTAAATAACAGCCTGTAATTCTGGTTAGACAGAATAAGTTAAAAAATAAATCTTTCTCAAGGAGCTTCTTAAGAAAAGGGGCGGGTGGCTCATCTTATATTCAGGGTAATCTTATACTCGGGGAAATACGGTGAATAATTATTGTTACTGTACTGTTGTTGTTGTTGTTGTTGTTGTTTCATAGTAGCATGAAAAACACGATTAAGAGTTACCAGGTCATAAGTAATCAAACAATGGAAACTCCAGGTATGAATATCAACAATGTAGGAAAAGGCAGACTGCTGATTACTGTAAAGAAGACAGGTCAAGTTGCAGACAGGCACAATTTAAAGATACTCACAAAGAGCTTTCAGCAACAGCCTTCTTCAGAAAAACACACACACACACACACACACACACACAAGGCAAGCACATCTCTCTCTCTCTCTCTCTCTCTCTCTCTCTCTCTCTCTCTCTCACACACACACACACACACACACACACGACGACCGACTCCAGCATCTAGGGCTGGACTTAACCTATCACATGGGATGCAAGCAGCAGTCTGGAGGGGGTGGGGAAGGGATAGTAGTGTACATGTGGGGAGAGAGATGAACACTGTCCGGTGGACTGTGCAGGGACTAGACTGTCAGGGGGTTGTTGGGCAGGGAGGTGGGGAAAAAAGGAGCAAAAAAGGAGAGGAGCGGGGAAAGACAGGCAGATGCATTTGCAGAGGGCTGCAAATAAACAGGGTGGGAGATAAGAATGGGGAGGAGATGACAGGACAGAGGGCGTGGAAACTGTTGGGTGAAGGGTGGAGACAGTATATTACTGTATGTTGAGGCCAAGATACTTACAGCAGCGGAGAATTTGTTGCAAGGATAACTCCCACCTGCACAGTAACACGACTGGAATACGAAGTGCTAGCTGTGTGGATTGAGAAGGTTTAGCACCTGGATCTTCCACAGGGATATGATTCCTGTGGGAAAGGATTGGGACTGAGAGTGGCATGGGGATGGACAAAGATATTGTGGAGGTTGGGTGGGTGGCAGTCCATCACTTCATCATTTTAGGAGGGATGGGAAGGATTTCGCATGGGATGTCCCTCATTTCAGGGCATGATGACAGGCAATCAAAGCCCTGGCAAAGGATGTGGTATTATGTGATGAAGGGAACACTCCTTTGTAACTGGGTGTTTGTGGACTAGGTTTGGGACATGGTGCCTGTCTGTGAAAGCATTGGTGAGACCCTCAGCATACCGAGCAAGGGAGTTTTTGTCACCGCAGATATGTCATCCCCGGGTGGCCACGTTATACGGGATGGATTTTTTGGTGTGAAAGGGATGATAGCTGTCAAAATTCAGGTACTGTTGGTGGTTGGTGGATTTAATGTGGACAGAGCCATCAGAGAGGAGGAAGTCAACATCAAGGAAGGTGGCACATGGAGTTGAGGAGGACCATGAGAAGTGGATGCAAGAGATGTTGAGGTTGTGACGGAACAAAGACTGGGAGTCTCGGTGGTGAGTCCAGAACGTGAATGTATAATCAACTAACCTGAACCAGACTACCGGTTTCGTGTTTTGGGAGGCTAGGAATGTCTCCTCTAGATGGCCCATATAAAGGTTGGCATAGGAGAGTGCCATCTGTCTGCCCATGACTGTGCTGTGTATTTGTTTTTGTTTATGTATCTTCCCTTCAAATGAGAAGTAGCTGTGGGTAAAAACTCTGCCAGAAGTGATCCCATCAAAGAAGTTTAACACAAACTCTAATCCCTGCTTAAAGCCTTAGGCCCTTCCCAGAACATCCCCCCTGAATCCATTTCCCTCCTTATCCACATGACACACCACACACCCACCTTCTACATGCTCCCCAAGAGCCATAACCCAACCCATTGTGGCTGGTTATTGTGCCCCCATTGTAAGAATTTCAGCCCTCATTGATCAACACCTCCCACCAATTCCCCCATAAACTCGAATCCCATGTCCAAGACACTAACCACTTCCTTCACTGATTCTCCACCATCCCAACCCCTTTGCCTTCTGAATCCCTATGCACCAACATCCCTCATGCCCATGGTCTTACCACTCTTGAACACTTCCTTTCCCAATTCCCTTCAGACTCTAAACCCACTACCTCAATCCTAGGAACTTTATGCTAACCCACAACTACTTCTCCTTTAAAGGGAAGATATATAAACAAATCACAGCACAGCCATGGGCACCTGCAAGGCACCATCCTATGCCAATCTTTTTATCAAATCAGAAGCACAAATATACAAAATTCATGTCTTCATAATATAAAAGCAGAATATCTTTTTTAATCTCTGAAAATTCAATGTACCATGATTACAGGGAAAAGGGGAAATGAAATGTCATAGGCACTAAATATTAAAATAAGTAAATCAATAGTATTGAAAGCATTTAACCAAACCAATGAAAAATGGGAAAGGGCAGAATGAAAACAGACAGCAGCACATATGCTACTTTAAAGTCCTAGGTCGAATACAAACCATACCTGAGAAATAAAGATGCATTACTTCTGATTTCTGCAGTTTCATATTTCATTGCTACATTTGTACAAGGATGGTGGCAATCTGTATCCAGCAATGTTGAAAAGGTTCATGTTTGTTTAATATCAAATCAGCAATGAGCTGGAGTTGGACAGTGCACTTCTTCCATAAATTTAGTAGTGCTTGAGTATAACAGGTATGGTCTCAAGTTGAAACAGTGGAAACTGATTTTAGACTCCTCTACCTCTACAGCAGAGAAATAAAGGAAGGAGTAAAGTTTCACAAATCTCTCAAGCCATAACTGCACATGTCCCTTATTCTCCAACTACCCCCACAAACCAGCCACAAGGAGCATGATAGATGAGTGACCAACCTAGATAGCGATAAATGAATAAAAAGTCTTGCTTCTAATACAAGAGATTCATTGGTGAGGATTTAAAAATGGTATGCCTTGGGCAGTGATACTCGAAGTACGCTCCATAGAGCTCTGAAGCTTCACACAGCCTCTGCGAGGGCTATGCAAAAATAGTTTCAACCTACAGAACAAAGCACATCAAGTCTTGCCACACTCTGGGAAAAACAACTCTTATAAATATCATATCAATGACCATGATACAAAAGATATTTTCTCTCAGTGCAAAAAGCCAAAAATGAGGTGACAAGCAGCATAAAAAATTTACAATAACGCTATCATCAAAAACTACAAACAAAAGAATTTAGCTTGTATGAGTATGTTATGTGGTAACTCAATACTCATACAAGCACCAGCAACCATTCTGAACACCTTGAAGTACCTCAAAGAACTTCATTGCTTTGATGTCTATGCTTCATCACCCGGGGCTATATGAACTCGTGCAGCACACAGTAAAATTCCTGCTCACGGTTGTGACTGCAACGCACAGTCCTATTCAGTGAGGTGAATCCATGCACTACTCTCAGACTGCAGTATACTCAATTCATGTTTATTATTTTCATTAAATGACTATGTATTTTTATTTTCATTAAATGCCTATAATCACAGAATGAACATAAAACCACATTCTATTTATTTTACGGATCCACAAAATATTTATATTTCAAAAGGGTTCTGTTGCCAAGAAAAGTTTGAAAGCTGCTGGGCTACAGTATTCAATGACATGTTCTGGTAGTTAAAATGAAAATGGGAGAGGATGTAGCGTCAGTATTTGCCCTAGGTATTTTGACTTCAAGGCTGAAGTTCCCTTTGAAGAAAAAAACAAGGCTTTTGTTCTGCACACAAAATAAAATAGTTTGTGTATTATCACCAGGTACATACATAACCTTAAGTAAAATATCATTCATCTCAATGACTTCATGAATCAAAAGTATGTTGATATATATTTCACACTGCTTGGAAAGAAATTACTTTCCAGATGTTATGAAATTGATTTCAAGATGTTATGAAATACTCCCTGGACAAAATAATATACATTCATGGCAATAACTATTTAATAAATCACACTGCACATTAAGGGAAGTGAAACTGCGAAACTTAAAATGAAAGATAGTTTGCTTGTTAGAGGATAAATACGGAGAACAGAATAAAGAGAGAGTCACAGGTAATAAAGAGGAAAAGTGCCAAATTTTGCAACATATGGACATAAATGTTATAAATTATCACTTTGACGTAAAGCAAAAAGGATAGATTGTGACTCACCATATAGTGGAGACAGTGAGTGGCATATAAGCACAACAAAACACACACACACACACACACACACACACACACACACACACACACGCACGCACGCACGCACGCACAACCACTGTCTCTGGCTAGTGGTTTTGTATGTGAATAGCAATCTAATCTTTGCACAATATTGTCATTATTCCATCTCGGAGTTTTCATTGTTTGAAAAGAGAGAACGAAGTATTCAATACTGACTCTCATAAAAAATGCCTCCAGTGAATTGACAGCTCTTGCACTGAAATGTGGACATCAACACCTGTCTTCTTACAACAGTTTGAAAAACCTATAGTATATGTTACATAAATTCACTAATAATTATACTGATACCTGTACAGTGCCACCTTCCCTTGAAAGTAATTAATTAATGGGTTTTAAGTGCCTCAACTGCAAAAAATTCATTAGAACTATTACATAGCACTGCAAGCGGAATAAATGCCTACTTCTACATACACGGACAATAAAAGTAATGTTAACTCTAATGATAACTTACTAATTTACAATACTGCTGAAATAAAATGATGTAAACCAACTGAGCCACTACAAAATGATGACCATTTTTGGAGCATAAATTACATTAAGTACACTGTCTATCTGTTTTATAGATGGGTATCACATCCATTCTTTTTAAAGTTGGCATCTATTCCAGAAATAACTTATATAAATACTCTTAAGCAAATGTTTGACATACATACTTGGCATTAAGAGGTGCATCAAAAGCAAGAAGAGCCTGGACAATGGGCAGAGAGTCAGCACGCACAGCAAGGTGCAGAGCAGTATCACCATTATTGTCACATATTGCAACATTAACACCTCTAGCAAGGAGAGCCACTACACATTCCAGACGCTGGCGCTTAACGGCCACCTGAAGTGCAGTTCGACCCTCAAAGTCAGGAGCATTGATGTGGCAGCCCATATCAACCAGAGCATCAATAACCTCACGAGAGTTTGACCAATGGAGAGGTGTCCCACCATATTTCATCTCCTGTTGAAAGTAATTTTGAAAACATACTCCGAGTAAAAAAATGAGTGTGTCAGCTATATATGAAAGATGCTATACACATGTATACAGATCACACAGCCACAACTCACGACCACCACAAATTTAACATAAATCTATTATTACAGATCATGTCACTCTCCTGCAAAAACTGCATTTTGTGCCCATCCTCCATACAGTCTGCCACTTTTTAAGCAACTGTACATAATTAATTTCTCTCCTAGACTTAATATGTTTATTACAATCCAAGCACCTGAGCTATTTATCATTCTGTAACAAGCCCACTATGCTACTGACAGGCACACAAAGAATGAAAGCAGGATTAGTCTAAAAGCTAGCAAAGTTTTCATTCTTTTTGCATACCTGTAAATGACTCAATGTTTCTCCTCATTTATTCCTACATTATTCACATTCTGCCAGAATTTGCTACCATATTTATACCCACCTAGGTATTATGGTTTCTGTGTAATAACCAGCACATGATCAATGTTGTTCCACAGGTGAATCAAGATCTTTGTCAAATGTTTGTATGACAGACAAAAAAATTTTAATTTAAATACCAGTTCTGAAGACTGGAAAAAGAGGAAATGGAAAGCTGCAAAAAATATTAAACATAATGTTGCCAGCTATGAACCAGCAACAAATAAGGTTACACGTATGACACAATCCTTGAATTTCAGCTCTCAATGAATTATTGAGGCACTGAACCTTTCATTTTCAAAATCTGAGAACAAATACTTTTGAGTGTAGCCATTAGTAAAATGCTCACTCATTTTGTGAATAGGTTTTTTTTTACTTATTATTTCTATGCTTTTCCTTCCCATACTAAATAAGCTTCTGGAATGTCTGCTATTTCTGACTGTTTAGTTGATCAATAAATGGTACATATTATCGTTTCTGTGATTGCTTATTTCGTGAGTTAGTTATTATCCAGAACCTGCTAATCAGATACGAATAATCGTGCATCACTTCTTCTTAGTGAACTTCTTTTCTTTTACACTGATTTCAGTGCTACAGGCTGAAAGTAAGCTTGAATCCTCAAATCTACATACTGACCAAGAAAATTTCTTCTTTCAATACCAATCTATTAAAGCTTTCTTGTATATTAACAGACAACTTCCATCCGATATGTATAATACAATCTTATTATTGCTTGAATGACAGATGTGTTGTCTCATTAGACTGCACAACATGAATACATTTTGATAAAGCAAGACACTAGAGAATGAATGACAGAATGCCAATTTTAAGACTTCTTTTGTATTTGCCTCTATGACATCACTATTGTTATTGTGAGCAACATTTTTCTATGGCCGCAACACACCTCCCAGCCATGACACCTAAGAACAAGTGAGCTAAGCACGTGGAGACGCTAAACTCGTCACCGCACGTTGCAGATATGTCGCATCAATGTACCTTGTATTACCTGCACATATTAATGACCCTTTACACCACTATGTTGTTGTGGTCTTCAGTCCTGAGACTGGTTTGATGCAGCTCTCCATGCTACTCTACCCTGTGCAAGCTTTTTCATCTCCCAGTACCTACTGCAACCTACATCCTTCTGAACCTGCTTAGTGTATTCATCTCTTGGTCTCCCTCTACGATTTTTACCCTCCACGCTGCCCTCCAATACTAAATTGGTGATCCCTTGATGCCTCAGAACATGTCCTACCAACCGATCCCTTCTTTTGGTCAAGTTGCGCCACAAACTTCTCTTCTCCCCAATCCTATTCAATACTTCCTCATTAGTTATGTGATCAACCCATCTAATCTTCAGCATTCTTCTGTAGCACCACATTTCGAAAGCTTCTATTCTCTTCTTGTCCAAACTATTTATCATCCATGTTTCACTTCCATACATGGCTACACTCCATACAAACACTTTCAGAAATGACTTCCTGACACTTAAATCTATACTCGATGTTAACAAATTTCTCTTCCTCAGAAACGCTTTCCTTGCCATTGCCAGTCTACATTTTATATCCTCTCTACTTCGACCATCATCAGTTATTTTGCTCCGCAAATAGCAAAACTCTTTTACTACTTTAAGTGTCTCATTTCCTAATCTAATTCCCTCAGCATCACCCGACTTAATTAGACTACATTCCATTATCCTTCTTTTGCTTTTGTTGATGTTCATCTTATATCCTCCTTTCAAGACACTGTCCATTCCATTCAACTGCTCTTCCAAGTCCTTTGCTGTCTCTGACAGAATTACAATGTCATCGGCGAACCTCAAAGTTTTTATTTCTTCTCCATGAATTTTAATACCTACTCCGAATTTTTCTTTTGTTTCCTTTAATGCTTGCTCAATATACAGATTGAACAACATCGGGGAGAGGCTACAACCCTTTCTTACTCCCTTCCCAACCACTGCTTCCCTTTCATGTCCCTCGACTCTTATAACTGCCATCTGCTTTCTGTACAAATTGTAAATAGCCTTTCGCTCCCTGTATTTTACCCCTGCCACCTTTAGAATTTGAAAGAGAGTAATCCAGTCAACATTGTCAAAAGCTTTCTCTAAGTCTACAAATGCTAGAAACGTAGGTTTGCCTTTCCTTAATCTTTCTTCTAAGATAAGTCATAAGGTCAATATTGCCTCACGTGTTCCAACATTTCTGCGGAATCCAAACTGATCTTCCCCGAGGTCCGCTTCTACCAGTTTTTCCATTCGTCTGTAAAGAATTCGTGTTAGTATTTTGCAGCTGTGACTTATTAAACTGATAGTTCGGTAATTTTCACATCTGTCAACACTCGCTTTCGTTGGGATTGGAATTATTATATTCTTCTTGAAGTCTGAGGGTATTTCGCCTGTTTCATACATCTTGCTCACCAGATGGTAGAGTTTTGTCAGGACTGGCTCTCCCAAGGCCGTCAGTAGTTCCAATGGAATGTTGTCTACTCCGGGGGCCTTGTTTCGACTCAGGTCTTTCAGTGCACTGTCAAACTCTTCACGCAGTATCATATCTCCCATTTCATCTTCATCTACATCCTCTTCCATTTCCATAATATTGTCCTCAAGTACATCGCCCTTGTATAGATCCTCTATATACTCCTTCCACCTTCCTGCTTTCCCTTCTTTGCTTAGAACTGGGTTTCCATCTGAGCTCTTGATATTCATACAAGTCGTTCTCTTATCTCCAAAGGTCTCTTTAATTTTCCTGTAGGCAGTATCTATCTTACCCCTCGTGAGATAGGCCTCTACATCCTTACATTTGTCCTCGAGCCATCCCTGCTTAGCCATTTCGCACTTCCTGTCGATCTCATTCTTGAGACGTTTGTATTCCTTTTTGCCTGCTTCATTTACTGCATTTTTATATTTTCTCCTTTCATCAATTAAATATTTCTTCTGTTACCCAAGGATTTCTACCAGCCCTCATCTTTTTACCTACTTGATCCTTTGCTGCCTTCGCTACTTCATCCCTCAAAGCTACCCATTCCTCTTCTACTGTATTTCTTTCCCCCATTCCTGTCAATTGTTCCCTTATGCTCTCCCTGAAACTCTGTACAAGCTCTGGTTCTTTCAGTTTATCCAGGTCCCATCTCCTTAAATTCCCACCTTTTTGCAGTTTCTTCAGTTTTAATCTACAGGTCATAACCAATAGATTGTGGTCAGAGTCCACATCTGCCCCTGGAAAGTCTTACAATTTAAAACCCCTTTCTAAATCTCTGTGTTACCATTATATAATCTATCTGATACCTTTTAGTATCTCCAGGGTTCTTCCATGTATACAACCTCCTTTCATGATTCTTAAACCAAGTGTTAGCTATGATTATGTTGTGCCCTGTGCAAAATTCTACCAAGCGGCTTCCTCTTTCATTTCTTAGCCCCAATCCACATTCACCTACTATGTTTCCTTCTCTCCCTTTTCCTACACTCGAATTCCAGTCACCCATGACTATTAAATTTTCGTCTCCCTTCACAATCTGAATAATTTCTTTTATTTCATCATACATTTCTTCAATTTCTTCGTCATCTGCAGAGCTAGTTGGCATATAAACTTGTACTACTGTAGTAGGTGTGGACTTCGTATCTATCTTGGCCACAATAATGCGTTCACTGTGCTGTTTGTAGTAGCTTATCCCCACTCCTATTTTTTTATTCATTAAAATTACTCCTGCATTACCCCTATTTGATTTTGTATTTATAACTCTGTAGTCACCTGACCAGAAGTCTTGTTCCTCCTGCCACCGAACTTCACTAATTCCCACTATATCTAACTTTAACCTATCCATTTCCCTTTTTAAATTTTCTAACCTACCTGCTCGATTAAGGGATCTGACATTCCACGCTCCGATCCGTAGAACGCCAGTTTTCTTTCTCCTGATAACGTCCTCCTGAGTAGTCCCCGCCTGGAGATGCGAATGGGGGACTATTTTACCTCCGGAATATTTTACCCAAGAGGACGCCATCATCATTTAATCATACAGTAAAGCTGCATGCCCTCGGGAAAAATTACGGCTGTAGTTTCCCCTTGCTTTCAGCCGTTCGCAGTACCAGCACAGCAAGGCCGTTTTGGTTATTGTTACAAGGCCAGATCAGTCAATCATCCAGACTGTTGCCCTTGCAACTACTGAAAAGGCTGCTGCCCCTCTTCAGGAACCACACGTTTGTCTGGCCTCTCAACAGATACCCCTCCGTTGTAGTTGCACCTACGGTACGGCTATCTGTATCACTGAGGCACGCAAGCCTCCCCACCAACAGCAAGGTCCATGGTTCATGGGGGGGGTACACCACTATATGCTGTCCAAAACTTAACTATTAATAAAAAGAAAATTATTAAATACCACACTCATCTTTCAACATTTAGAAGGACAGAGCGTGCAACCCATCAATTTCCCTAAATGATGTGTTACACCTCACCCCTCCCCCCCCCCCCCCCCCCCCAAAATGAAAGATGAGGTGAAAGTTACTTCCTTTAAATAATTAATAACAACTTTTAATTCTTTTCATGTACTTAACATAACAAATAAATGTTAGCACTTTGTCTTTTAGGTGCCATTTCAACTTTGTTAACTGTTACATCAGTACCATTGCAATACACTAGAGTAAACAAATGTGAGAAATTAAATAATCTTTATTTTAATTTCCCTCTTTGTATTAAATTTTATATGTTGCCTCTTTATATTTAATGTGGTAATCACTGACTTGTAGCTGTGATTTATCCTAACTTATACATAGGCCATTTACGTTTCTTTTATCATATCTGGATAAATGCTGTGACATAAACACAACCCAGCATCATCAATCGCAAAGCTCTGACATCCACTTTTAAGTTCTTGCACGTGTCTTTCATTAACCAACACAATCACAGTATGGCTCCCTTTACTTTATTAGCTGAAAGAACTCTTCATAAATGGGAAACAAAATTCACTACTTTCTTTACTTCTGTATGACCTGTTTAACACCTCCTTCTGTAGGAAGATACTTCTCAATCGCTTACAATGCTTTCAATGTTAGTGTTCCTCTCAAAATCTATTATCCTAACACAGGTCATCCCTTCTATGGGTACACCTAACCTCAGTACAGGTCCTACCTTCCCTGTGTCCACCTAAAATTTCCTTCAACGTACTGTTTATATGCAGTACACTACACCAATAAAAAATGAAGTACCCTTCTCCTTCCCCATTTATCTATTTGCAGAAATTTCTCCTTGTAAGTATGACTTCACCTGACCTATTAAACCTATTTACAAATGTCCTCAGTCCTCTTCTCTAGGAAAGTTTCACCTGTAGTCCTTTGTTAATGTTCTGGTTGGATGACCCTACAGTATGGAGAAAGGAAAAGAAAGACTACGAGTGTTAGGACTGAAGATAGAAAGAAGAGAGACCCCAAAATTATTCCCCGCCACCCTAGGACTCCCTCCATGACAGATTTCACACCAGGGCGCCAGAGGGTGAAGATGTTCAGCATACCCTGCAGAACAGACTTACCTGGCTTCACTTACACAGTGCCCAAAAAGTGATCTTGACACCCCCCGATTTGTGGACCAGTGAAGGGTGAGTAACAACACAAAAAATGTGTTTTGAAATAGAATATGGCAGATGTAATTGTATGCTTACCACTGCAAATTTTTTGACAGGTAAGATTGAAACTACTTGTTTACTTAGAGTATTTAGCCCCCCCCCCCCCCCCAACAAAATTGTAGAATATTCTACAAAATTTCTATCTCTGTATGCAGATTACTATGTTTTCTTGAATTTATGCAAGGTGATGCAAACACAGAAATTCCTTAAAAAAACATTAAGATTCAATTCAAGAACCTAGTCAAGACTGTATTTTTTTTCTCAGAATATATTTTTCAAGGTTCTATACTTACTGACTCACCATGCTGTATTCAACTATGTGAAAGTAGTTCAATTGCTCATTAGCATAATGACCTTTACGCTCAACATTATGACTCCACTGCGGAACAACTCATTACATTGCAAGCATCAATAAATAATCAGGTTCTTATAAAAAAAGATAGTTAGTAACTGTAATAAACATTTATTTACTAATTAACATAATTTTATGTCTGTGATAGTTCATATAGGACCTTGGAGGAATAATCATTTTCGTGATTCTAATTTTCCACGTACAGTTTACTTTATTATGAAAGGGTAATTGAAGGAAAATTTGTTCATGGATGATAGGAAGGTAAGAATACAAGGAACTGCTACACAGAAAATAAAATAGAAAACACTGAGCCAGTTCACACAGAACTTGGTGGTCGACATTCCAATGAATCTGGAAAGATTGCTAACTCTCCTGAGAATTTGTGGCACTTACAAATTATTCCAATGTGCAGTGGCATTGAAAATGTACTCCAGGACACAGTTCTGGATACACCAATTAACCCCCACATCTCAGTTTGCGTAACATACACACAGGGTCCACATTCCACTTCAAACATGCCTTTTCATCTTCTTTTAATTTTACTTAAATATCTGTTTAACATTTCTTGCATGCTTTGTGAACAATATTTCTTTTTAAATTTTTCCTGGAAACTGACCCACAATTTAAAATCTTCTGAATGAGCAATTCCCCATTCAGCTGTGTCACCTATCATGTAACAAAGTGCAAAATCTATCACCTTAGAATCTTCCCATATCTTTGGTACACTCTCAAAAAATAGATCGCCATCTGGTTCAACTTTACGAATATGTTTTGACAAATTTGTACCATTTTCCAGTTGATGTTCCTATGTTAAATCTCCTGACAATCCATTACTACCTTTAATTTGCTTTTTGCTTGATTCTTCTTTTGTTTTCTTTAGTCCTTTCCACTGTCTGAAATTCCCCCACATTTGTAACTAAATCACTGCTGAAATTGGTGTGCTTATAGTTAAATCAATTCTTTCTTGCACCTTCTGTTCATGAACACTGTCACATTCTTGTTCTGCAAATTCTTTCATTTGTTTCAAGCCATTACTTAATATACCAAATTGCTCATTGAACTCATTTTGTACTAAATCACACTGACTGTTCACCTCTGCATGTAAGTTCTCTTTTAAAGTACTTATAGCTGTTTGCAATTCTGAAATCTTAGTATTAATCCTTTTTTCCCTGTCTGGACTCCTTAATGTGTCTCCAAGGTCACCTCGTTGTATCTATCTTAGTACTTAATTAACTTATTCCATCACTTTGAATTTTTTAATTCACGTCAAAATTATTTCTTAAGTCTGTACTGGTCTGGCCAGTTTATTTTTCCAATTTTAGAAATATTTCTGGTAAATTGCCCTCCAAGCTACAGGTGACCATAGGCATGCAGCAAATATGGCAATATGCTTCTAATAAAAATTAGCCAACATGCTCAAAATGATAGAAAAACAAATCATTCATGACAGATAAATCTCATCCAAGCTGTCTAGGCGCAAGTGTCATTGTGGTGAACTGCTGACATGAAGGTAATCTGTTGCTGTTCACACTTCACCAGCAGAATCAAATGCACTGTGGAAGCTGGAATGGTGGCTAGTTATCACATGGCTGCACAGTAGGCCACTACCAGTGCATTGTGGCAAAGCTGTCGTAACAGTCACAGTTCGTATGAACTTCTGTCATTACTCTTCCAACTCACGGACTGATGAAACTCCTTCCAACTTGCAACCCATAGTTGTAGTAAGTAAATATTAACTACAAATAATTTCTTCTGTTTATTCATGGATAATGAATTTTAATAGTGTCTACACTGTGACCTGTTTGTGGTTGTCAATCCTCGTCGTCAAGAACAGCAGCATATTGCTCCAGTTTCTTCTCAACAAATTTCCCAAAATATCTTCTTGTTACTGTTTTCTGCACCAAAAACTTGTTGTTACATGTGTGGACAGCACACATTTCTTGTGAAATCTTCTGTGGAAACCAGGTACAAATATTGGTTCCTTGTTACATACATGTACAACTGGATGCTTCTTGTCATTTGCGCTACAGGGCATGGAGATGACTCTACTGAGGAGTCAAAACTGGTAGCCTAAATAAAAAGCTATAAAAATAATGTCTGTTGTAATATTATTTTTACAGTTCAAACCCCCATATGTCCCAGTGCCCACTACCCATAATGCTTACATAATATATCATTGTATGGTACATGGTTCAGGAGATATGATGTCATAAACTCTGAAGTATGTGAAAAGCATGAAGTTGTAATACATTTATGCTTTACTACAACAACACTCCAATTGTCGACTCAACTTAAGGAAAGACCTGACACCTTCAACTATGAAGTACAAATGGCTGTAAGCAAAAATGATAGTTGTTTATAGAGCTATGAAGAAGTGTTGCCATAGAGACATTTACAAAATTGTACTGCAGAGATACAAAGCAGTTGCACCCAGTGTAGACAAACTGTCTGGGATCATGTTTCTTAATTTGTATGCTGTACTTATACATATGTACATTATGCATATTTCTTTGTAAGATTGTTTCATAATTTCAAAAGTGTTTTCACAAGTAGATGGAAATAAATTTTTTCAATACTTCAGTACAAACACAATTAATTTTTTGTTTTCATTTCTAATAGAAAATTGGCAAACTGAATACCTGGGTAATGCCTCTTTTGTCAGGTACTACTGTCAGACATCATCAGCTGTTCCTTTAAACATGCATAAATGTCCAAAGAGACACAGCATTTGAACTTTACACACACTGCCAAATAAAGACACTGCACTAATATATTTCATGCCAAAGGCAACGTAATCCAATGAAAACACTAAATACGCCTCTCCCCATGTGGAAACTGCATAACTGTGTGAGCATTATGAGTAGCATACTTTAGAACATGTGGAGGTTTGGATCCGTCTATGAAGGGTCCTCGGATAGCCGAAGTGCTTAAGGCAACTGTTTGCGTTAAGTGGGAAACCAGGTTCAAGTCCCACTTTGGTACAAATTTTCATTTGTTTCCAGTAAATTGCATAGCTGTGGTGGTACCATACTTACAATTTGTAAACACATTTATGATTTTCTCTCTGTTACAAACAGCTATCACTAAGGTAGTCTTCCCCTCTCTCATTGTTTTCTTATACCTCCATTAAATACTGGTGGTGACGATGAGTAAACATGCATTACACCTTTCCTGATTTCACCTATTATCATTCAGTCAGTGCTGACTACTCCCTATCATTCTATCAGTGTTGACTACTCCCTATAATTCTATCAGTGCTGACTACTCCTGTCTCTTTCACATAAAAAGAAAGGATTACCCTTTTAGCCTGACAATTAATACCACAGTGTCTGAAATTACACTAAATAAATATAAATTTTCAAATCAGTTTGTGAACAGTGCCAAGTTTCAGCTGAGCTATGCTCACAGAAGTTTCAGATTATGCCTGAGTGCTTCTAAATCTCAGTCTGTTATCTACACTACCAGTTCACATACTGATCATGTGCCAGAATGGACCTTACAGCAGTCTAAGCATTTAGGAAGAAGTCCGCCTTTGGCTGTCCTTTAATACATTTAGTTCAGAGGGTAGCAGACTGACTCACTATTCTATTTGCAGTGTGTATTACTGAACAGTCCATCCACACATGCTTACCATAAGGTAATACATCCAGGTTTTCACTGTGTGTGTACTAACAGCTGCACATGTGAACATCTAGTTTGACAGATACCCTGATGAATTATCTTAAATCTCACTACAATGTAATTAAGGCTTCTCCTCCCAACTCTTGATAGGCACCTTTTGCTGTCATAATTATAAGAATGTAATGTGTGTGTTATTTTGTATGTTTCTATGTACCTTGGAGACCGAGAGCCAAAGTTTTTATAACAGTTGTGAAGTATCGCATCAGAGACAACCAGTTGCACACTGCTAGTGACCAAAATGTCATCAGCAACAGTGAAAAGTAATAGTTACTGAAAGTCACAAAGAAGGTTGCAGAAGACGATAATTATTTGGTTGTTACCGATCTTCCATCAACACAAAGTGATGATCAGGTAGGTCTTTATAGCCTAGCATCAAAAGCCCGTATCATAGGTCTGTGCCTCACCACTGTAGTGTGCTTTCATGTGAAACATACAGATGATGTCCATAGGCTTATTTCTCCTCGCTGTAGCATCATCATCCTCAACTCTGTTTATGTTGTTTGCCATACAATGAAGAATTTGGTATGGGGCAAAGTAGCACATTAATAATTTTTCTGGTAACCTGATCTTTCACCCAGGAGTAAAAAATCACATTATGTCTCCTGAGTTGTAGCTTGAAAGTTGGTGTTTTATGTTATAATGTACACTGTTATTATTTTGGGTCTCCAAGCTATGTAAGAATACCACCTGTCTTACTTCTTCAGATTAGGTGATGAGCTGTTTGATGTAATAATAATAATAATAATAATAGTCAGGTAGAAATGGAAAGAAAGAATTTACTGGTCCCCCCCCCCCCCCCTCCACACAAATGTGGATCAGGAAAAACAAGCTGAAACCAGTACTGTCTGCTTTGTTCTGCTGTATGTGAATGTCATGGCAGACAGTGTAATATACTTGTCTTTCTGTTTGATGTCAATGTAGATCAAGAGTATAGCTGTCAACACCTTTTTAAAACATTCTGTGAGGCCATTCATTTGCAGGTGTAGACAGCTGACATCTTGTAGACAAAGTTGTATTGTAAAATTACTCTATCTTAAGTCCTGATCGAAACACTTTTTCAAAAGCAGAGATCATTACACAAGGCATTTCAGAATCATGTCTCCAGATAATTTGTGAATTTCCAGCACTTTGGCAGCTAGTACAGCCTTGGCAACAGCGAAGCATGTGAAGTTACCAGAGCATATTATTATCCATTTATTCCCATTTGTCAACTTCCCCAAGAGGTCAACTCCAAGACAGTGATATTGTGCAACTGCAGGAGATATTGGTACCAGATATTCTGGGGCTCACTGAGGCACATACTTCCATCTTCTGAATTCCCAACAGTAGTGTACATACTGCCTGACAAGTTAGTAGAGACCTGGTCAATGATACTCATTTTAGGTTCTACAGAGATTCTTCGCAAATCCTATATCTCTTGATGAGAAACCATATCCATCCCAAGTCATAATTCATTTTATATAATGTTCCATCTATATCTGAATTCTCCTTTGACATCACCTTGCTTCTCTATCGTCTCTATGGTCTTCAGTAATACTGGGTCTTACCTCTGTTCAGTTGTAATGTTCAGTAGTGAAGTGATGACTGGGATACAACCAGCACTGTAATGTTCCTCCAAAAGACTCCATTAAAAAAAAGTCAACATCATTATGTTTGCATCTATTTTTGTGCACTGTGATACTACATTGCTGAAACTTCAGTGTCCATCTACTCAGTCAACATGATGGATCCTTTACACCCATCAGTCAGCATAAGAATGATTGGTCAGTCACATAAGTGAAAGATCTGCCTTATAAATAGGATCAAACTTACTGACTCCAAGTGACTCCAAGCACTCCTCAGACACAGAGCAATTCTTCTGAGACTCGAGAATACTACGAAGATATAAGAAATCACTCTTCCAGTTTCTTCCTGGATTTGCCGTTTTGCACCTATCCCACTACCACTAGAATCAGAATGTACTCCCATCTTGCAATTCTCATCAAAACATGCCTGCCAAGAAAAATTGGCATCTCCATGCAATACTTCTTCTCGTGGCCATATCTTGCAACTGAAATCCTTCACTGAACATCTGGAGTAGGAGCACATTCTGAGAAAGTCTCTCACACCGTGAATCTCTTCTGAACTTTAACTAATCCAAAAATTGATGCAGAATGGCCAACACTCATCAACAGCAGCACAGATGTGTACAGGCGAACAGACATGCAATTGCTGAGCAACTACACATCCAGAGGAGCCAAGGGGATACCAACAGTGTTTCCTAAACAACTGCACAGCAAATGTTGCTGCATATGGGCTGCCACGCCAGGTGTCTGATTCATACACCTATGCTGACTGCTGTTCATTGGTGACAAAGGCTAGAATTTGCATGTCAGTACCACAACTGGACATCCACTGAGAGCTGGCGGTAGGCCTACTCACATGAATCACATTTTATGCTCTATCAAACAGACGACCGTTGGTGAGCCTTTAAATGGGTATTTTTTCTTGCCCATCTTGTGTAACTGCTCTTTTGTCTATTCTTATTTCCACTTGCTTGTGAACTTTACATTCATCTTTTAGCTCATCTCTAATTCATGACCGCAGCTCGTGGTCTAGTTGCTAGCTTTGCTGCCTCTGGATCACGGGGATCCAGGTTCGATTCCCGTCCGGGTTGGGGATTTTCTCTGCCCGGGGACTGGGTATTTGTATTGTCCTCCTCATTTCATCATCATCATCATCATCAGCCATGACAGTGACTAGATTGAACTGTGTAAAAAAATTGGACTGTGTAAAAAAATTGGGACTTTGTATGGGCTCTGATGACCACACTGTTGAGAGCCCCACAAACCAAACATCATCATCAAACATCTACTTACAGCATTCCTGTAGTATTGCCATGTCAACTATTCTGGTATCAGACATTAGTACTTATTCACCTCAAAAGAACCACAACACAAACATTGAAGATACATTCATGGCAAAACCCCTTGAAAAATTAATTTGTAATTAAAACATTCAGTAAAGTAGTTGTTTAAAAAATTATTTAATTTCACGTGAAAACACAACTCAGTTGGAATTTTAATAATAACACAAGAATTGTTTCACTTTTTGTTATTACATAAGGTGAAAAGGTATTATAAAACTAACATTTTGAATTGTAATTAAATAAATGTAGTATTGATCATAATGGAGTTCAGTACATGTAATTGTTATCGCATTATTTAACGTAATATGGCAGTGATGAGGCGAGTTCAGTTGAGTTGAGTCTGTGCAAAGTTTGTTGGAGTTCAGATGTGTGCAATAAGGTAGGATTACATTAAAATTAGTAAATTTTATTGTATTTGGTCAATATAGTGAAAATAAATTTCAAAGCCACTTCACTTCAGTAGTTAGAGTGCTATCTTTTCTGGTCCTACACACACAATAAATCCAAGCAGAAAAAAGCATTTGTAGTGAAGCCAGCTCATCAATAATCACCCCTACCACAACAGCGGAAATCTAAGACAAGTTGCATTCTACTAAATACAGATCTAACATTCTGCAATACTCTTCAATTATTGGTTAAAATCAAAAGATAGAAACATTTGCATCTTTTGTAAACCTTAAAAATTGTAGTAGGATGTTATATAGTGAAATATGATTCTCCATGGTACTGTGTAAATTTTCCTGAAATGGTTCAGGTATCCCTAAACAAATACCATTTGGGATGAGATGCGGGCATTCATAGCAGCTGGTGACTCACAGCTCTCTTTGTCCTCCTGTGATGGTTATGATCATAATTGGCATATAAATCTCTTTTGCAAGGCTGAATACCTTTTTGCACTGAACTAAACTCCCAGATTTTATCTGGAGCTCCATCTTTCACAGTCCCTGACTGCTTATGATGTCTTCAAGCCCCATACAAGGATAACATTACACCTGCATTGTGGTAAAATGACAAATTCAAAGGACCTTCTTCTGTCATTGACAGTTACTAGAACAACACATGTTCCTGTCAGCTGGACATATTTTCCATTTGCAATCTCCAGCCTTTGAATCTTGGAACATAATTTTCTTTCACTGGTGACAATAAAAATCTGATATCACTGAAAACAACACACCAGAATCTACCTGTGCCTGGACAGGTTGTTCATCAATAATAATGTCATGTGGTTTCCTGCCATCTTAGCAACTGCCATTCACGGAGAACTTTAATTTGTCAAGGCTTCTCATTTATATATGATTACTACATTTAGTTGATTTTGATGGCTGAGTGAGTGGCTAGAATCTCTGGAAGGTAACAGGCAGCAACTGGTGCATTGCAGAGCAATTTTGTGCATGATTGAATGATAGGCTTCATCCTGCATATTGCTGTAGCCATGTGCGGTTTCCTGTCATCGAAAAAACTGACCTGCTGTTTAAAGTCTTGCAGCATAATAGTTATTGTACAAACTTCCTTTTTGTTTACATTATGATGTGCCCAGGGCAGCAAAATCATAACCATACTGGCAGGCTCTCTGTTCTCCATCTGTCAATTTTTATGTGTGGCAATTAGACTGACCATGGTGAGAAAATCATATCTGTGTCACCATAAACTTTGGACATTGGATGTTGTCTAACAGATACAAGATCTGTCCAGGGTTTATGACTCCTTTCATTAATGTTGATCTGTCTAGTAGTGATTGGTGTCAATGAAAATGAACCTCTTCTCGAATTAGCAAAGCTATCTCATCCTGCATGGTTGCGATATTGAACACTGCTGCTTCCACAGCCATCTGTGTTCATACCCAACAGATGCCATAAACCCTCGTAACTTTTCTCTTACTCTTTGATACATTTTTGATGTTAGGTCCTAATGGTCTTCCACAATTGCTGTTAGTATGACATTCAGAAGTCTGGCAAACTTCTTTTGGTATACTCTTTTCTGATGGATTGTCTCAATGTGTCCATTTAAATCCTCCATAGCAGTGGTGGTTACACAGTGGCAAAGTGGTGAAAAACAAGACTACGAATACAAAGATCTCAGGTTCGATCTCTGGTCAGTCCCATGATTTTTATCTCTCTGCCAGGCACTTGAATGTGATTTGCAGAGTATCCATGTAGATGTAGATGCTTCAAAAGAAGCACTTGGCAGACATCTTGTGCCAAGCATGTCATTTAATGTGAAATTGTCAGCATCCATAACATTCACATTTATTGTGTAAACAGTGATAAAACACACTGTTTTTTTTTTTTATAATTGTGTCATCTCCCCTAGTGTTGGGCTCTGTTCTACAGTTGTTCTTCCACTATTAGTGCTTTTACTGATTGTCACCAAATTTTTGCTCAATTTATGTCCAAAATTTGTTCCAGTTCTTGAGTTCTTCCTCAATTGGTCAACACGAACTAGCATGTCCCACTGAAAGCATGTTTTCTGAGTACACACAAGAGTACACATGAAGCTGAACTTATAGATACACAGAATATTCTACAAAATTTCCATATTAAATAAATACATCACAGAACCTTTCAAAAATCAATACATGTCTAATGATAAATAACTGCAGTACAAGCACGAATCAAACTAGAGACTCACACATCATCACGCAGCAACTGTAATGCTTACAGTGAAGCAGCCAATGAAGGCAAGTAGCAGGATCATTGTTGCTTGTTACAGTTTTAGACCTGACTATGCACCATGCAGCTGTTCTATATAAAAACTGACCATGAAGAACATACAAGCATTTTTTATTTTTTATTTATGCATTGAAAACTGTATCTCAATTGCAGTAGGCAGAAGGTGCAAATAAGAAACTCCCAACAGATGAGCAGTGAGAGTAATATGTAAAACACTGAATTCATCACATGTTTGAGAGGAAGTATGTTAAGAACATACAGGAAGAGGTGCAGCATAATAATGGTAGAAGATGAAAAAACAGTAAGGTCACAGTTTAGTTTCCCTTAATGACATTGTCATTAGAAAAAAATACAGGCTCTGTTGGACATGGATGGAGAAGGAAATCAGCAGCAATGTATTTAAAGACATGATTTCCAAATTCACCTGAAGGGATTAAAGGCTCCTATCACAGCTCACCAATGGGTAGACTACCCACCAGGCGGCCTTACTGCACACTTTCTGCACACGCGCAAGACATGCGGCTACCGCTGTCAGTGGGTGCTCTGCCAGTGCAGCATAACTGTCTACACAACAGCCTGGCTGTCTAACTGCTCAAGTGTCCGCTGTTTGCCCACCACTGTCCGCTTGTGTCAATGGATGCCCAGCTGCAGCAGTGAGTACTGGGTACCCAGCTGCTTGTGGCAAGCACTCAAGCTGGAACACCCTGATTCAGAGGAATTATGGAAAACTCAAGACTGGATGGTTAGATGGGGCTTTGAATCTTGAACCTGCTGAAAACACATGCAGTTTCTTGACCACTACATCATCTCACTCAGTAGAAAGAAATGGAGGAAGGAGGGGGAGAAGGAGGGAGGGAGGGAGGGAGGGAGGGAGGGGGAGAGAGAGAGAGAGAGAGAGAGAGAGAGAGAGAGAGAGAGAGAGAGAGAGAGAGAGAGAGCACATACATTTGTGTGAAAACGCAGTAGGTAATGAAAGTATACTTATATATTTATTTATTTAACTCCAAAGAGTAAAAGAGTATTGCTTATGATACATGGTAATCTAGGTTTCAGTCAAGGTGCACATTTTCAAAAAGTGAAAATGTTTATTCTTAGTATTTCAGTTGTTATGCAAATTACTAAGAGTGAAATCACAACAGAAGAATTCTTTTCCAAGGGTTTATATGGAAAAATGACACACCAGATAAAAATCCGTGGATTTTAAGCTCTACGCACTGTACAGATAGCAGAACAAAATGCGTGCAGTATAAAGATTGTAAGACTGCAACATTTGAATTTTGGCATGTACTTTTAGGATATACCTATGAGTAGGCATGATAATAGCTGTTCAAACACAACAGGTTTTATATTTCAATCAGCAGTTACTGCTGATGAAGTATACTAAAATTAGCTGCGTACTCACTTTCACTTGCAACTTATTTGCATTGCCCTGCAGAAAATCAGCAACATTTCCAGGGGGCGTTGCTGTATCAGACCCTTTATTGGCAGCAATGTTCACATCGGCACCTGCTAGAAGTAGAGCTTTAACACAGTCTGGTTTGTCTGCCAGGCATGCCAAATGCAGAGGTGTGTAGCCATTTATATTACGTTGGTTTAGGCTCTTAGCGCAAACTGAACTCAGTGCCTACGAAACACCAAGAGTGTATGAAAATAATGATAATGTTAATGGTAATAAATCAAATCTAAGACTACATGACAACAGATGTGTATGTACTGTTTTTTTCTATGGTGAAGAAATAATAGTAGGTTTCATGAAATTAGTCTATCATTATCTTAGCCCCTTAAAAAGAAATTAGTCAATGTGAAAGTCAGATGACTATTTGCTCTTAAAATGTATCAAAGGCTATCATTTGTACTGGTTATTTTGAAAACAATAAAATCCAACTTCTTCACTACAGTATTTTATCAATGACTGATACAACTAAAACTTTTTTTTTTATGAAAGTCATGTTGAAAAAACACACATCTGCTAAGTGAATTGAAATTTCTTTAATGTGCTACCACAGTTTCTATCTAAAAGTTCATCATTGCACCACACAACATTGCCTTACCTGACAAAAAGTACTGTGCTGGTGCAGGCACAAATGTTTTTGGGCATACCAATCGGCACAACCCTTAAACATGGGCCTCCACAGTAGATGACCCCATTGTGTTTCCCCGTTAAACAACATTATCAACTACAATTGCAACTGGCATGGAATCATCAAAAACAGGTCATAAATCAATGGAAATGTGTTCCCTGGTCAGATGATTCATGTTTCTTGTTACAAGTTGATTGTCAAGTGCGCATATGTCATCATCCAGCAAACGGCTGCTTGAAACCTGCATCATGCCACAGGTGCAGGCTGATGGGTACAGTATTGTGCTATGGTGGAAATTGACCTGGGCTTTCACGGGACTCGTGGTAGTAATCAAAGGCACAGTGACAACAGTTGATTACATGAATTTTATTTTAAACTGACTGAAGCCCTTCATGCCTGATGTTTTCCCTGATGGCAATGACCTCTTCCAGCAGGTTAACTTCTGTGTCAGCCATGCCAGAATTATGCTACAGTGGGGGTTTGAGGAGCTTAATAATTAACTCATGATGATGTCTTGGCCATCAAATTCACTGTATGAGAGCCAGTCATCACACATACTGGATGCTATTCAGCACTAATTCTGTGCCAACAAACCATTGTCTGTCACCATGCCCATCATTACACATTCTCACTAACTAACAGTTTTAGCACAGCTCTGTACAATCAAGCTGTGATTACAATGTCAAGTGATGTAAGAATGTGTAATGGTGAGCTCCGAGATACACAATTATATTTGAATAGAAGACATTGCAAATGACAAAGCAGGCAACATGTACACATTACTCTTCGACAGTTTCTGGCGTCTGATGAGGATACAGAAGTTTTTGATTAGGTGTTGGATTTTCAAATTTAATTGTTAAGTGACATTCATTATGTACATTCAACCAGTAATTCAGTTCATATCCAACATTTCAAAGACAGAAATTTAGAAAAGGATTTGATCTTACACGTTCTCAACTTGAGACGTAGTGGTCATTACAGAAAGCATGCCAGTTTTTACATACATAGGCTACAGTGATGTTTTGCAGCCTGGTGCTGATCTTTTAGGTAGCAACAATACAGAAATTTTTGTGGGAGATGTTGGTATGTTTCACAACCTGACTTTCTTAAAATACATTACTGCTGTGGAGCACTGCCAATCAAAAATATTTTGAAACTTTTTATTTTCATTTTCTTTTCACTGTGTGATCTTTTAAATGATTACAGAATAATGCTTTATATGTCATTACTGTTGTTGAAAGAAATCTGTAAATTAAAGTGCAACTTCATGTAGTGATTGTACAACATGCTGTCTGGTCTGGTTGCTTTGTGGACACTTTCGATTTGAATTTTGCTTTGTGGACACTTTTGATTCGAGTGGTTATAGCTAACATCCTTGGAAAGCTAGAGACAGTATGCAACAGACAGCAAGTTTAAACACATTCACTTCAAAAGCATTTCTGACAATAACTTTTCTCTTACAAGGGATATTCATAAATAATGCACAGGTTGGTACTACTGTGGATTGTTTGATGCACACAACAATGAAAATGACATCAGATGCAGTTGGGAGCTTGAGGAAGAGGTCTTTGGTTTTTTTTTTTTTTTTTTTTCCTCCATTGTGTACTATAACATAAAATCAACCGGGGGTTGCGAAAGCTCAAATTTTGTGTATATGTTTGTGTGTCTATTGACCTGCCAGCGCTTTTGTTTGGTAAGTCTCATCATATTTGTTTTTAGATATATAACATAAAATTGGTGAGACGTAGAAATGCACCTTGCAGAGATCTCCAGTATGACTGTTGAAGACCAGTGGTTGCACATCAAGATGAAACTTTACATTGCAAAAACTCAACAAAAACCAGTGTGTTGAGTGATGTTTGTGGTGAGTCTATAGTGAATCGTAGTATAGTTTCTCATTGGGTTAATTGTTTCATGGTGGTTGTATGAGTACAGACGATAATCCATGATCTGGAAGGCCAAAAACATCTACAGATGAACAAAGTGTGAAACTCGTGGCAGATGCTCTTGGGGAACATTACAGTGTTACTTGTGAGGAGCTCTCTGAAGCCACAAGAACTCCCCCAACATTAGTATTCTATATTCTGACAAATGATTTGAAGAAGAGAAAAATTTCTGCAACATGGGTCCCACACCGTTTGACCGCTAGAGAAGCGGAAATGCCTGGCACTGCAACCTTGCTCAAACAATGATTCAACTTTGAAGGTCAAGGATTCTTGTCTTGAATTTTTGTTACTGATGAAACATGGATTAGAGACTTTGAACCAGAGTTGAAATCACAGTCCAATGAGTGGAGAGCTTCAGATTCTCCTTGACCAAAAAGTTTCAAGTGATCAAGCAAAGCTCAAGCCTGTATCACAGCAGTACAGGGCTATTACAAATGATTGAAGCGATTTCATAAATTCACTGTAGCTCCATTCATTCATTGAGATATGGTCACGACACTCTACAGATACGTAGAAAAACTCAAAGTTTTGTTCGGGTGAAGTCGCACTTCAGGTTTCTGCCGTCAGAGCGCTCGAGAGCGCAGTGAGACAAAACGGCGACAGGAGCCGAGAAAGCGTATGTCGTGCTTGAAATGCACTCACATCAGTCAGTCATAACAGTGCAACGACACTTCAGGACGAAGTTCAACAAAGATCCCCCAACTGCTAACTCCATTCGGCGATGGTATGCGCAGTTTAAAGCTTCTGGATGCCTCTGTAAGGGGAAATCAACGGGTCGGCCAACAGTGAGCGAAGAAATGGTTAAACGCGTGCGGGCAAGTTTCACGGGTAGCCCGCGGAAAATTGGCTCATGCCACAACTGGAGACCAACAGCACCGACTTCATCTTTCAACAGGATGATGCTCCACCGCACTTCCATCATGATGTTCGGCATTTCTTAAACAGGAGATTGGAAAACCGATGGATTGGTCGTGGTGGAGATCATGATCAGCAATTCATGTCATGGCCTCCACGCTCTCCCGACTTAACCCCATGTGATTTCTTTCTATGGGGTTATGTGAAAGATTCAGTGTTTAAACCTCCTCTACCAAGAAACGTGCCAGAACTGCGAGCTCGCATCAACGATGCTTTCGAACTCATTGATGGAGACACGCTGCGCCGAGTGTGGGAGGAACTTGATTATCGGATTGATGTCTGCCGAATCACTAAAGGGGCACATATCGAACATTTGTGAATGCCTAAAAAAACTTTGAGTTTTTGTATGTGTGTGCAAAGCATTTTGAAAATATCTAAAATAATAAAGTTATTGTAGAGCTGTGAAATCACTTCAATCATTTGTAATAACCCTGTATATTATAACTTCATGCAAAAGCTGTGCAGAAAAATGCAGAAAACCCAACCTCAGCAGCTCAAGATTGGGCCACTCATTCTTCACAACAATGCTCGCCAGCATATTGGCAATATTGTAGCATAAAAACTGCACAAATACAAATGGGAGGTGTTGCCACATCCTCCCTACAGCCCAAAATGTGTCCATCAGACTTTGGCATGCTCCCTTAGTTGAAAAAATCTTTGTGTGGTCATTGTCACCTTTCTCTGGAAGAACTTTCTACCACAATTACCCGAGCCATTCGACATATAAACAGTAGTGGGTCCTGGATGGAATAACAGAGCTTCCAAGATGTTGGGATTCAGTCATAGAGATGCAGGGACACTATACTGAAGGACTGTAAAGAGATATGTAAAAATTAGTTCACATGAAATGTACCTCCTATTTCACACATTATGCATACGTAACTAAAACGACAGCACACAGGTAGATTCTACATGACATGAAATGAGATGACCAGAACAAGTCAGAAGCAGGGAAATGATGAACAATCATATGTACCACTACTCAGAGCAACACACTTTTTTCAACCATGCATTCATCGTATCTGGTAATTCAATTTTCAGTTTATCAGAATAAATCTTTTTGTGTTCACAAGTCTCACTAATTATCCAAATGATTCCTTGTGAAGAGCAGGCACTAACAAAAATTGTAACAACAACAACAACAACAACAAAAATAAATAATTTTCCCAGTATAAAACAATCAATCATGCATCACTTCCAGTCATTATGGATATAGTTTTGAGGGCTGTGACTGTCAATTAAATGATGATGATTATGATTTATTTGTCACTGATTCAGAGTAAAATGTTCTTTCATTCATTCAATTGTGTATTGCTGAAAAATGAAAGAAGTGTTTTTCATGCCATGAAAGATTTGTTGTAAGCATTTCATTTTATTCACTTGGCTGCTTTATTTCTGGTCCAATTTTCACAAACACCAGCTTATTTGTGACAGCAAAGCAATTTTTACAAATACTGAAAAAGATATTTACAAATTTAAATGAATTTTATCTGTAGTGGATGCTGTTGAACTCCGTGCCTGTTCCTTTACAGTGTGTGGAAAAATTAATTTTATTGTGACTGATAGCAGAAATTTTTCTACACAATTTACAAATTTACATATTCTTGTTTGGTACCACTTGTAACAATTATGCAGGGCAACTCACTACACACTATAATTTGTACAAGTAGTGCTTTGTAAGAGGTAAATGCCAACATTGTTGGCAATACCCAAAGTCGAGGCTGTGACATTCCATTAGTTTACAGTAAAGATTAAGAAATAGTACTTTTTATGGAAGAAACAGGAAGACATTGCAGATGTTAACTGCACAGGGAAGTCTATGGATTGCACACACATGGTCTTAACACAAAATAAGTTATGAACGTGTTCATTAAAGTTAAATGGAAGATTTCCTCCTTTTGTTTCTTATAGATTTCTAGCAATTTCAGCTGCAGTACAAAATTAGCAAGTTCCATAATCAGGAACTGCTAATCAACTTGGAAGACAGACTCCATTCCTGCACATTTATGTAAACCACAATGAGCCACCAGAAACACCACATATGTGGATTTTATAAAGCTTCTTACAAAATAAGTCAGAATTAGTGGATACGATTTTAGGAGCATGATTTTCTGATTTCCTTGTCTCCTATTTGAAGTTAAAGATGATGCAGCAGGTACTGCATAAGTTCATGTGTAGGCCTTAGCAGCTGCACGAAAAATTTTACAAGTGCAATACTTCACACAAACACAAAAATAACATGCTTGGTTCTACATCAGTACTCTGCAAATCACTGTGCAATGCATGGCAGAAGGCACTTCAAATTGTACCAGTTAATAAGGCTTCTTCCCATTCCATCCTTGTATGGACAAAGGAAGAGTGGTTGATTATATGCTGTAACTGCTCTAATTTTAACTTCATAATTCTTACAAAAGCAAAGTGGGTTGTTGTGTATTCCTAGACTTCTCACTTAAAGCTTGGTTTCATCACACTAAGAAGTTCTACCTTAAACTGTGTGGCTTCCATAAACTGACGTAAAAGGAATGTACTGAAAATAAACAGTCAAATAAAACAGGTTTAATACAATACATTACTAGAAACAACTCACTACTGAAATTCCGTGTTCAAAATGCTTCATTCTGTAAAGAGACTTATCAAAAAATACAAAATTAACTACTCCAAAGTATGCAAGAAGATGGCAGAGAAAGAAGTTATGTCAGTGGAGGTGCTCTCAGATATTGTTGACAAACCTGCTAACTATGTGGATTTCTTCCATTTTGTAACCATTCTATGGTTATACCATACAGAGGGATAACACTGGTGAAAGATTTAGTGGATTTTCAACTCTGATAGTTGAAACAGATCGGTGCTATGACTGAGTTAGATAGCATTATACAGTAACACAATTCATTAATCCATAAAATTTTGAAAAAAGAAATAAACAGAATTATATTTAAAGGACAATGTTTTAATGGTTTATCAGCACAGAGTGATGTTACAAATGAAGTGCACCTTAAAGCAAATACCCAGACACGTACTTCCTCCAAAATTCTGTTCACCAATTCCATTTAGTCATAGAAAGGGCTACGACATAAAATGAGAAGCCAGAATATTTTTTTATAATAATTTACTCTTGCAGCATTCTTTTCATGTTCACCTCACAGAACATCAGTTTTTATACTCTTATGCCTTGATACAGATTCTCAGACGTGCATCAACTAGATACAATTTCAAAACTAACACAAGGAGCATATGTTGAAAGAAGGAATGGCATTAAAATAATTGTTCACAGTAAAGTGCCTACATTTATAGTTGTATTATACATAAGTTATCACATATGCAATTTATCAAACAACTATTGTTTCAAGTCTGACTACCTGTCTAATCCTCATTAAAAACATATGTATACATGTGATACGCGACAAACTGCAGAAAAGTATCCCTGGGAGAATAAGCAGCAAAAAATGTCATATGGACATATGGCCAGAAATGTGTTTCAAGGGAAGCACACCCATTTAAAGGTAGAGACAATTTTTTTTTGACAATGACCCCAGTATCGGCACCAGGCAGGTGGATTGCCAGCAAGGGATAAGTCAAACAACTGTGTGGAACATTCTCCATGACAATTGTCACTGTCATTATCATTGTTGTTGTTGTGGTCTTCAGTCCTGAGACTGGTTTGATGCAGCTCTCCATGCTACTCTATCCTTTGCAAGCTTCATCATCTCCCAGTACCTACTGCAACCTACATCCTTCTGAATCTGCTTAGTGTATTCATCTCTTGGTCTCCCTCTATGATTTTTACCCTCCCTCTAGTACAAAATTGGTGATCCCTTGATGCCTCAGAACATGTCCTACTGACTGATCCCTTCTTCTAGTCAAGTTGTGCCACAAAATCCTCTTCTCCCCAATTCTATTCAATGCCTCCTCATTAGTTATGTGATCTACCCATCTAATCTTCATTTATATCCTCTCTACTTCGACCATCATCAGTTATTTTGCACCCCAAATAGCAAAACTCCTTTACTACTTTAAGTGTCTCATTTCCTAATCTAATTCCCTCAGCATCACCCGACTTAATTCGACTACATTCCATTATCCTCGTTTTGCTATTGATGATGTTCATCTTATACCCTCCTTTCAAGACACTGTCCATTCCGTTCAACTGCTCTTCCACGTCCTTTGCGGTCTCTGACAGAATTACAGTCATCGGTGAACCTCAAAGTTTTTATTTCTTCTCCATGGACTTTAATACCTACTCCGAACTTTTCATTTGTTTCCTTTACTGCTTGCTCAATATACAGATTGAATAGCATTGGGGAGAGGCTACAACCCTGTCTCAATCCCTTCCCAACCACTGCGTCCCTTTCACGTCCCTCGACTCTTATAACTGCCATCTGCTTTCTGTACAAATTGTAAATAGCCTTTCGCTCCCTGTACTTTACCCCTGCCACCTTCAGAATTTAAAAGAGAGTATTCCAGTCAACACTGTCAAAAGCTTTCTCTAAGTCTACAAATGCTAGAAATGTAGGTTTGCCTTTCTTTAATCTTTCTTCTAAGATAAGTCGTAGGGTCAGTATAGGCTCACGTGTTCCAACATTTCTACGGAATCCAAACTGATCTTCCCCGAGGTTGGCTTCTACCAGTTTTTCCATTCGTCTGTAAAGAATTTGCGTTGGTATTTTGCAGCTGTGAGTTATTAAACTGATAGTTCGGTAATTTTCGCATATCTCGACACCTGCTTTCTTTGGGGTTGGAATTATTATATTCTTCTTGAAGTCTAATGGAATTTCGCCTGTCTCATACATCTTGCTCACCAGATGGTAGAGTTTTGTCAGGACTGGCTCTCCCAAGGCTGTCAGTAGTTCTAATGGAATGTTGTCTACTCCTGGGGCCTTGTTTCGACTTAGGTCTTTCAGTGCTCTGTCAAACTCTTCACGCAGTATCATATCTCCCATTTCATCTTCATCTACATCCTCTTCCATTTCCATAATATTGTCCTCAAGAACATCGCCCCTGTATAGACCCTCTATATACTCCTTCCAACTTTCTGCTTTCCCTTCTATGCTTAGAACTGGGTTTCCATCTTAGCTCTTGATATTCATGCAAGTGGTTCTCTTTTCTCCAAAGGTCTCTTTAATTTTCCTGTAGGCAGTATCTATCTTACCCCTCGTGAGATAAGCCTCTACATCCTTACATTTGTCCTCTAGCCATCCCTGCTTAGCCATTTTGCACTTCCTGTCGATCTCATTTTTGAGACGTTTGTATTCCTTTTTGCCTGCTTCACTTACTGCATTTTTGTATTTTCTTCTTTCATCAATTAAAGTCAGTATTTCGTCTGTTACCCAACAATTTCTACTAGCCCTCGTCCTTTCACCTACTTGATCCTCTGCTGCCTTCACTATTTCATTTCTCAAAGCTACCCACTCTTATTCTACTGTATTTCTTTCCCCCATTCCTGTCAATTGTTCCCTTATGCTCTCCCTGAAACTCTGTACAACATCTGGTTCTTTCAGTTTATCCAAGTCCCAATTCCTTAAATTTCCAACTTTTTGCAGTTTCTTCAGTTTTAATCTACAGTTCATAACCAATAGATTGTAGTCAGAGTCCACATCTGCTCCTGGAAATGTCTTATAATTTAAAACCTGGTTCCTAAATCTCTGTCTTATCATTATATAATCTACCTGATACCTTCTAGTATCTCCAGGGTTCTTCCATGTATACAACCTTCTTTCATGTTTCTTCAACCAAGTGTTAGCTATTATTAAGTTATGCTCTGTGCAAAATTCTACCCGACGGCTTCCTCTTTCATTTCTTAGCCCCAATCCATATTCACCTACGTTTCTTTCTCTTCCTTTTCCTACTGTTGAATTCCAGTCACCCATGACTATTAAACTTTCATCTCCCTTCACTACCTGAAGAATTTCTTTTATCTCATCATACATTTCATCAATTTCATCATCATCTACAGAGCTAGTTGGCATATAAACGTGTACTACTGTAGTAGGCGTGGGCTTCGAGTCTATTTTGGCCACAATAATGTGTTCACTAAGCTGCTTGTAATAGCTTACCCGCATTCCTATTTTTTAATTGATTATTAAACCTACTCCTGCATTACCCCTATTTGATTTTGTATTTATAACCCTGTAGTCACCTGACCAGAAGTCTTGTTCCTCCTGCCACCGAACTTCACTAATTCCCACTATATCTAACTTTAACCTATCCATTTCCCTTTTTAAATTTTCTAACCTACCTGCCCGATTATGGGATCTGACATTCCACACTCCGATCCGTAGAACGCCAGCTTTCTTTCTCCTGATAACGACGTCCTCTTGAGTAGTTCCCGCCCGGAGATCCGAATGGGGGACTATTTTACCTCCGGAATATTTGACCCAAGAGGACGCCATCATCATTTAATCAGACAGTAAAGCTGCATGCCCTCGGGTTACGGCTGTAGTTTCCCCTTGCTTTCAGCCGTTCGCAGTACCACAACAGCGAGGCTGTTTTGGTTAGTGTTACAGGGCCAGATCAGTCAATCATCCAGACTGTTGCCCCTGCAACTACTGAAAAGGCTGCTGCCCCTCTTCAGGAACCATACATTTGTCTGCCTCTCAACAGATACCCCTCCGTTGTGGTTGCACCTACGGTACGGCTATCTGTGTCGTTGAGGCACGCAAGCCTCCCCACCAACGGCAAGGTCCATGGTTCATTGAGGGGGGGGTTATTCTATTTACACATGAGTCAACCTTTAAAAGGTGCTATAACATCAATCTTCACAATACCCACCTTTGGGTTACGGAGAATCCCCATGATATGGTGGCAGTGAACCATCAGCCTGAATGTATGGGCAGGTGAGGCTTCCTATGGGTGACGCTGCCTCCCCTGCTGGATGACATGCCTTTGGTGGTGCGAAGGGTAATGTGGTTACTGCACAATGGTGCTCGAGCTCACTACTCTCGTGAGTGTGGATCTAAAACACTAGTATAGATAGAACATTTTCACTTGCCTAACTTGTTCTCATATTTGCTTTCAATTACTGAAATCTACACTGTCAAAGGTCTTTTATCTCTACCTCCAAGTCGGTGTACTCCCCTTGCAACATATTTCTGACCAAATATCAATATGACCTTTTTTGCTCCTTATCTCTTCAGCGACTGTTTCCTACAGTTTGCCCCATTATATATTATTCCTTGTTTTACAAAAGCAAATATTACATAGTTGTGAACAATATACCTGAATGAATAAATCACTATAATGTACATACTCAACAGTACCTGTATAATTTCCTTTGACGTATTTGCAGCATAATGATAGACAGAGTTTGCCTCATAGTCTAAATGCTCTAGGCTTACATCTCTGCATGTCAGAAGGGCCTGAACCGTTTTTAAATTTCCCGTCTTTACAGCCACTTGAAGTGGTGACATACCAGTACTCGTCTCGGGGACATTTATCTCGCTGCAGACAAAGAACAGATAACAAAGAAATTTTCTTACTTGCTAAACTCTACATGTTAAACATGTATAATTGCAAAACAGAGAATCAAATTTTATTGAGAGATATTATCAGTCAAAAGAAACTAAATGATTAGTTTCAAGAATAGGCCTAAACAAACAGTATGCCTACCTCGAAACAGAAGGTTTCTCGAAACACTCATTCAGTGAAAAGTGTGCTGCAAGATGGGCTAGAGACCACGACGGATTCTCTCTCAAGGCATCACACAGTTTCTGGAGGCCTTGTAAGCTGCTCAACTTAAAGAGAACAACACAAAAATGTTAAAAATTAATACTTTTTTACGTCTTACATTTAAAAAACATATATTTAAAACTAATGTTAACAAAAATAAAAGTTTTTGACAGCACGGAAAAAAAACTGATATCTGTAGTGTCAGCCCTTCCAAATACACCAACCACAGTAATGAAACTCAATATTACTCCATTTCCCTCCCATTACCTCCAGTACTGGTCACTTGTGTCAATAGTCTGTGATATGGCACATCATCCTGAGTATGAAAGTGAGGGTGTAACCATCTGAAAGCTTGGTCCTCAATGCTTTCATATTATCAACTTTCGTCAGGGCAGATTGAGTAAGGCCAGGAAAGTACTAGGGTACTATCCAGTCTCCATAGATAAAGAGGTAGCCATGTGATGAGTACATGATTTTCAGGCCCACTCACAGCTGCGAATGTAATAAGAATGTTCTAAATGGGACACTGCGAAAGGCAAAAAATTGGCAGTAACCAGGAGGTAGTGAATGCTCACTGCCAGTAAAAGCTGAGTTACAATGAAATCAAACATACAACTAGAAAGGAAATCCGAATGAGGTATTTTTGGTGTAAAGGGTTAATTGGTCATACAAACGCTTTAGCAGATATACATGTTTACAATACACAATAATGCACTTTTCTCCAAAACTAATGTAAGTTCAACAAAACCTGATACACCAAGTGAGCTATCAACTGATGGTACTTTTCAGGTGCTACAGAATAGTGAAGAGATATCCATAGTATACTGGCTTAATTAGGCATCAGACATAGTAAACAACTAAGGAAATTCAGTCATTAATTCACAGGTAATAAAAACAGCAAAAGTACTCAGTAAGATTGATACACACTAGTAATAGTAATACAACTCTACATTTGGAGATTTGTGTGTATCTGATAAAATTACTGACTTTGGATACTTATTGTTCATAATTAGCTTACTTATGGGCAAATTGTGTTAGATAGAGTAAATCATGGATGTACCATAAGAAAGATAAAAACAAAACCTTTCAGAATATACTGCATGACTGTCTACAATTGATTATCTATACGTTTCTTTTGTTTCACAAAGTCTTTAATATGTGTCAAATAGAATACCTTACATGACACAATTTATGTTTGTAACAGCATTTTGATCAACACAAGACCATATACATTTTGGCGTGTTTAAATTTAATGATGTAGATTGCACAGTTTAAATTTTGTAAAAATTCTGCTTAGTGGTAGAGAGAGAGAGAGAGAGAGAGAGAGAGAGAGAGAGAGAGAGAGAGTTAAGTACCCAGGCACATGATGAGTGTAGTAGCTATATGAAGAGATGTGTAGAAGCAGACAGAGAAGAGCAAAGTCCCATGCATTATGAGAAGAAACCTAGGTTGCTCTTGGTAGCAGTACAGATGTATGTTCTAGCCAGATTTAAAATAAATTCTTGTTGTGGGCTGTAAAGCCTTAAACATTTTTCAAAAAGAATGTGGCTGGATAAAAGTTACTTGGCTACTACAACAGCAGATAGCTCGTTCCATTCATACCTGGGGAAAAAAAAAAAAAAAAAACAGAGTGGAGCACTTAGAGATCTCTCAAACAAGCTCCATTCATACCATATAACTCCTTTCTAACCCAGAACACATTAATATTTATGTCCCACAAGAAAGTGGGCTTGGTACAATATTCTTCTTGATGTATATCAATGATATATATTGCTATCACTAAACTCAGTTGAGAAGTTAATCACATTACTGATGTGCTTCCACACAATCAAACTTATGATTGTCAATCATACTGCTCACAATTTAATACTCAACAGTAACAGTTCATGAACTTGTTAACAGTTTGTGAATTGTTTTAATGGAATAAACTGTGCCCCACCTAATGGCATAGCCCCACCTAATGACAATTCAGCTGTAATCCTACATTTTTATCACTAATTACGTCTTAGATAGCTGCAGATAGCACACATCAGTAATATCTTGTGGTGGCACATAGTCATCCTTTGACAGTGAGCCACTGTAACCACACATTACTCCATCAAACTTTGGTGAGCCAGAAGATAGTTAATCAATTACAATGCATAACATTTTACCCAAGGTCACCACATTGTAAGTTCATACGAAAAATCTGTTCTACACATTCAGAAGGTGTCCCACGAATAGCACATCACATGCATTTAATATTTACTCAAAGATGGAGCCCAGTGTAACAGTACACAAATCGTCTATCAAACTTTTTGTAATTACATCTAAATCTACATCTACTTTTACGTACATGATGAGAATACTTTGTACCGCTACTAGTCATTTCTTTTCCTGTTCCTCTCACAAATAGTGAGAGAGAAAAATGACTATCTATATGCCTCTGTACGAGCCCTAATTTTTCATACCTTATCTTTGTGGCAGCGTACAATCATTCGGCAGTCAGCTTCAAATGCTGATTCTCTAAATTTTCTCAATAGCATTCCATGAAAAGAATATCACCTTCCCTCCAAGGAATCCCATTTGAATTCCCGAAGCATCTCCATAACACTTACGTATTGTTTGAACCTACCGGTAACAAATCTAGCAGCCCGGCTCTGAATTTCTTCGATGTCTTCCTTCAATTTGACCTGGTACACATCCCGAACACTCAAGTGGTACTGAAGAATGAGTCGCATCACTGTCCTATATGTGGTATCCTTTACATTAGAACTACTCTTTCCTAAAATTCTACCAATAAACCAAAGTCGAATATTTTCCTTTCCTACGACACTTCTCACATGCTTGTTCCATTTCATATCACTTTGCAACGTTATGCCCAGATATTTAAGTGGCTTGCCTCTGTCAAGCAGGACACTGTTAACTCTGTAAGGTTTGTTTTTCCTACTCATCTGCGCTAACCTGCATTTTCCTCACATTTAGAGCTAGCTGTCATTCACCACACCAACTAGAAATTTTGTCCAAGTCATCTTGTATCTTCCTACAGTCACCCAACAATGACACCTTACCCTGCACCACAGCATCATCAGCAACAACTGCCAACTGTCGCCCACCCCATCCGCAAAAAACCATTTACGTATACAGAAAACAGCAGCAGTCCTATCACATTTCCCTGGGACATTCCTGACAATACCTTTGTCTCTGACAAAAACTTGCCATCATGGACAACATACTGGGTTCTATAACTTGGGAAGTTTTCGAGCACTCACATATTTGTAGACTTATTCCATATGCTCATACCTTTGTTAACAACCTTCAATGCAGCCCCCATGTCGAAAGTCTTCCAGAAATCTACAAATATGGCATCTGCCTGTTGCCCTTCATCCATAGTTTACAGTATATTACATGAGAGAAGGGTAAGCTGAGTTTTGCACAAGTAATGCTTTCTAAAATCATGCTGATTTGTGGACATAAGCTTCTTTGTCTCAACTGAACTGAGAACATGTTCAAAGATTCTGCAGAAAACTGAAGTTAGGAATATTGGTCTGTAATTTTGCAGGTCTGTTCTTCTACCCTTCTTATATACTGGAGTCAGCTGCACTTTTTTTCCCCTCAGTTTTCATCAATGATAAGAAACAAACTCTACAGCAGACATACTAGTAGTATTTAGTCAACTGCTACCTGAAAATCATATGAACCGATTTACCCAATCAATCCAAATCATTTCTCTGAACAGTCTGCATGGAACTTATATCTCCAGCACGCCCTGTAATACTGTATCTAACATGGTCTAAATTTCCTCCAAGATCTATTTTTGTCTGTTCTTACTGCCTTTCTCATCTCTAGTTTAATAAAGCTTTCTCACAACATGTTTATCATTTTTATCTTAGTAATAAAAAGAATACGGAATAGAAAGTACCTGTTAGATTTCCCTTCATTGTTCATCTCTTCTCAGTTAGTAGTTTCCCATCCTTTACCATTTAGTACGATTTCTATCATCATTTTTATCACCAGTGTATGTTTTTTATGTTTCTTAGTTATAAATCAACCCCCACTCACCCTCCCTCCATTTTTTACATTCCAAATAGCCATTTAGAACCTTTTCTTTTGATTGACTGGATGTTTATTATCCTCAGTAAATTGGCAGTAACTGGAAAACCTCTAAAATACAGGTAATAATTTAATGGTATCTGAATAATATTAGCCACATCACGTGTTTAATCATCAAGACAACTCATTCTTTTAAGTACATAAATGGCACACTTTCGATACTGTGTGTGTTGGTGCAGTTTCACAGCCAAATGGAAATAATTTGTCCTATCTTTCTCCATTTTGTTCTGATCAAAACTATTTTATGATCGCTGACAGGAGTTGTTTAGACAGACGAAAATCAACAGAATTGTCTAATCAACTGGAAAAAAGCAGAAAAGTATATAGATATTGATGCGGATCTAGACTGATTACCTTAGATGCCTTCGAGGGGTGTTGTTATCACACCCTACCCTCGATTCATTTTTTCTCCTTTTCTATCCTCCCCTTTATATTATCCAGCTTGTGCTCCTTCTCCAACATACAACTTAATGCTCCCTTTCTCATTACTTTGTTATTTTATCTATTTCCAGTTATTTAAACACACCATCAATTCCATCTACTGGGACATAACCTTCTCTACTTCACACAAAAAATTTGTGTTAAGAAGAAGTGAAAATTTTTGGAATTAGAGGGGAAGGGAACATTCTGTGGACACAATTCTGGAATTTTTTGAACAGACCTCGTAATGCATGTGGTGGAGTGACACAGTATTGAACATTACCAAGCAGTAGATTTTGATTTCACAGATGTGCACTTTTGAGCAGACTGACTGTTTTTGGTTTATTTTTAATTTCACAACAGTTTTATTTATTTATTTTTAGATTTGTAAGGCTTAGTCTTTCATTCTCTTCTCCCCTTGAATCTTTCTCCACAAATATTTGCAGATATGCAGCAAGCATAGAGACATTTCCAATGCTTCCTACCTGTCATGGTCATAAGACAGAGAAAAGAAAACACTGCTACTGTTTGTGAAATGCTTCCCAGATATTTACCAGCCACATATCTTAAGGCACAATGACAAAATAATATGAGCATGGTTATGAAAATAATACTCAGTTATTATATTTATAACAGTTACTTTTTGACACCTTCTGAAAGTGGCACAGAGTTCCCAGCAATGAAATGTAGAGTTTTAAGTAACAGACACTGCACCAATAAGGCTCATTTATGACATATGAAACTTACAGTAAAAGAATATTTCCTGCTGGTGAACAACATTTTTATTTGCATACATAAAGACAAGGCTGCTTGTTTTTTATATGTCACTGATATTTGGAATTCTAATCTATTAATAAAAATAAGAGAATGTGCTAGAAAGTCTATAATATTAATACAACATATTAAAGAGAATCTATAAAGACTCAAAAGTAAAATGTAAGACTACTGGTGGTGAGTGTGACCTCAATACTGGTCTGGTAAATTAAATAATTTAAAAAAACAAGCAACCTTACATTTATACGTGCGGATGGATATGTGTGTGTGTGCGCGCGCGCGAGTATATACCTGTCCCTTTTTCCCCCTAAGCTAAGTGTTTCCGCTCCCAGGATTGGAATGCCTCCTTAACCTCTCCCTTAAAACCCACATCCTTTCGTCTTTCCCTCTCCTTCCCTCTTTCCTGATGAAGCAACTGTGGGTTGCGAAAGCTTGAAATTTGTGTGGTTTTTTATTGTGTCTATCTACCAGCGCTTTCTCGTTTGGTAAGTCACAGCATTTTTTAATATATTTTTCCCATGTGGAATGTTTCTTTCTATTATATACACCTTACATTTACATATAAAGATAAAAATGTTTTTCATCAACTATATAAAGGTGGCAAGACATCTTCAATCTAAAACATTATCTGTACTGAAATAAACAAAATGTTCAAATGATCGTGGGAAAGTTTTCACAAAATTATACTCACATCCTTGGATATCTGAATAAGATGTGGCACCTTATCCTTCAATTCCAAAAATCTAATTTCTGCAGCATTAACGTCATTTGATCTATAGAGACTGGAAAAGATAAAATTGTGAATTTTTACTAAGAAATATGGAATGTAATATGAGAAAATACAAATATCTTTTTTGTACAAGGGAATACCATCAATACACAAGAGCAAAGTTTACATTAAGAGAACATGAAAAAAAAGAAAAAGAAAATAACATCTAAACTTTCTATATACACCAATCAGAAAGGGCAATCACAACCACACCTTTGACAATGCTCATTTGTGGAAATTTAAATGTCAACACTTTGAACACAGATGGATCCTGTAACACATTCTTTAACATTATGTACAACTATAGAATGTCATCACTCTGATTAATACAGCAACAACTATAGGATATCACCACTGATTAACACTCTGCAACGTTGGTAACCAAGCATTCAACATCAATCACTGACTATGTAATAACTGACTCCAAGGATGAAAATTCTTATGTTGCTTCAGATCATTCCAATTAATTGATAATTAAATGGACACCCCGCTGCAAACAGGCGTTGATGTACTTTATTGGGGACATGTTGAAAATGTGTGCCCCGACCGGGCTAATTTCTAGCAAAGCTGCATGGTCATCCACGGTAACTGTTCTTTCAGGAACAGATACTATCGTCATATATAATCATTCCAATTAGTTCTTAAAACTAAACATGGGCATAGAAAACAAAAATAAAACACTCACATATAGATTGCTTTTCTGTAAGCCAAAAATAGGCTGAATTTGCCACACAGATGAGCAATCAAGCATGGGAAGAAGTGTGCACAGAGACTAGGATGGTTGGGAAGCTTGCAAAGTTTCTAATGATATTTACATTCAAATTAAAAGAAGTGTTCCGAAAAGTACTAAGGGTTACTAAAGCACAAAAGAAAAGTAACTGGGTGACTAATGGAATAAGGAAACCCTCAGCAGCACAAAAACAGGCAAAATGATCCTGCATTTCAAAAATACTACCAATCAAACAAAAACATATATAGAAAATTCTTGAAAAATAAATCGCAAACAGCTGTTGTATGATCCTTTAATAGTAGTATCCGTTACACAATGTTTGAGTTGGTCTTCAGGTACATCTAAACAAATGAGAATAGTACACGGGGGATTATAAAATATAAATATTTTTTAGAAATGGCAAGAATCTAGAGAGCATATAGTAAAACGTCCATAAATTTATTATTCATCTTATGGGGTTGCTCTTCTTCTGCGGCCATCTTCTTCATTCCACCCAATTTGAATTTTGACTTTCATCACTAATTTGACTAATTTGTTATAACCTGATTCGGAATGATGGGTGTCCAATGTGTTCAAATTTTTCCTGTAAATGACCTAAAAATAAAAAACACATAAAGACACATACACAAACATCAAGCTTTCGCAACCCACGGTTGCTTCATGAGGAAAGAGGGAAGGTGAGGGAAACATGAAAGGATGTGGGTTTTAAGGGAGAGGGTAAGGAGTCATTCCAATCCCGGGAGCAGAAAGACTTATCTGAGGGGGAAAAAGGGACAGGTATACACTCGTACGCACATACATATCCATCCGCACATATACAGACACAAGTAGACATATGTAAAGGCAAAGTGTTTGGGCAGAGATGTCAGTCGAGGAGGAAGTATAGAAGCAAAGATGTTGTTGAGTGACAAGTGATGTACGAGGGGCGGCAACTTGAAATTAGCGGAGGTGGAGGCCAGGTGGGTAACGGGAAGAGAGGATATATTGTAGGGCAAGTTCCCATCTCCGGAGTTCTGATAGGCTGGTGTCAGTGGGAAGTATCCAGATAACCCAGACAGTGTAACACTGTGCCAAGATGAGATGGGAACTTGCCCTTCAATATATCCTCTCTTCCCATTACCCACCTGGCCTCAACCTCCCCTAATTTCAAGTTGCTGCCTCTCGTACATCACTTGTCACTCAGCAACATCTTTGCCTCTATACTTCCGGCTAGACTGACATCTCTGCCCAAACTCTTTGCCTTTACATTTGTCTGCTTGTGTCTGTATATGTGGGGATGGACACACACACACACACACACACACACACACACACACACACACACACACACACCACATGCTATTCTTCTTCATTTAGGTTTACTTGAAGATTCAACTCTAACATTGTGAAAGCAGGCAGTACTATTAAAAGATGATACAACAGCTATTTGCAGTTTATTCCTCAAGAAGGCATACCTTCAGCCACTGATGCCCATATTATAAAGTTTCCCGATATACAGAAAAGTTTTACTAACAGCAAGGAAATCTCAATAAGATAAATTTATAGAAAAGGCAGAAAACAAAATAAAATTAACCCAGAATGTCACCAAACAAGAGACAAATAGAAAAAAAGACAAAACAGGTAAACATACAATTTCAGCACAATGATACAATACAGTATACCAAAAAAACAGTAAACTTTGCAAATTAATATTTCAGCAACATAGCTACCAAACTGTAACACAAATCTGATAAAATACTGCCTGTACAAACACTGAACTATGTTCCAAACACAATGATGTTGCAATGCACCACTGCAGAATAACTAAACAATGTTGATCGGAACCTAAAAAATAAAACCTTGGTAGATATACATGAAGTCCCTGTGTGCTTCTGATGGACAATATAGACACTATCAAAGACCCTTTAATGCTCATCATAAATGAATCATTCACCATAGGTGGCTTCTAAGAGGCACCAAAGCATGCAAAGGTCCTGCCTATACATACAAAAAGAGACCCTGAAAATACAGAAAATTATATGCTCGTCTCTTTACTGTCATTGTTTTCAAAATTAATAGAAACCATAAAAAAATACTCATGGGGTACCCAACACAGTACAATCTTCTGTGTAAAGAACAGTTTGGTTTCAGGCCTGGCAAAAAGCACACAATAAGCTACAGCTTAATTTACAAATGTTGTTCTGGAAGCACTACACAAAGGCGATCTTATAGCAGGTACCTTCCTTGGCTTTAGCAAAGCCTCTGATACAGTAGACCACACAGTTCTATTAAATAAACTGGAAGCTCTAGGTATAAGAAGGTAGCATGCAACTCGTTTTGTTCACACCAGAAAAACAGAGTGCAATAGGTATAGAGCACTCAAATAAACTCCAGTCACAGCATAAAACTCCTTTCTATCCCAGAATACATTAATATTGGAGTCTCAAAAGGAAGCGTGCTTGGCTCAATACTCTTCTCGATATACAGCAATGATTTTTTTTCCAGACTGTCAAACACTGTGAAACACTACTGTTTGTTGATGACAGTAACATTCTAGTCAGTGATGTATCACCAAGTGTACTAAATGAAAAAGCTGAAGAACACTCATGGATTTATGCAGGTGGGTAGACAGCAACAAATTAACCTTAAATGTAAAGAAACAACATTAGTTTTCACGTAAGCAGAAAACCCAAAAATAATTCTTTAAAAGTGAAAAATGAGCTCAATGAATTTTTACCAAAAACAAAATTTCAAGGGGTTCACACTGACACACAACTAAAGTGGACTGAGCATAATACTGCACTCAGAATGAGAAAAGTTGGCATGCTCTGCAATGAATTCAGTGTGTAGCAGTTCATGCATCAGAACAACATATTTTGAATATGTTTATTCTGTAATTAGAGCAGAATTTACAAACAATCTTTAAGCTACAAAAAAAGAGCTGTATGAATTATGACAAAAGGTAGCAAGAAAACACACTGCACAGATTTGTTTAAATCTATGGGAATCTTGACTGTTTCAGGTAAATACATCTTGCACACATTGAGCCATAAATAGAAAGATATCAATCAGTACCCAACAAACAGATCTCCACTAGAACATGGAACCAGATCCAGCCACCATTTACATCTCAGTCATAAAAACAGAACAAAAACCGAAAATAGTGTGTTGTATGATGGAATAAGAGACAAAGTCAAAAGCAAAATATAGGCCTTCAGGAATACCCTAAAAATTATTTGTTAGAAAAGTATTTTTATACTGTAAAGGACTACCTAAAAGATACGTCAATTTTGTAGAGAATTATGCTACTGGTTAATTAGTGCAATTAAGAGGCATTTTACAGTAAGTTCAATGGAAGAGTGAAATATTATGTATACAAATGTAATCTAGTAAGACAAATAATGTATGGATCTATGTGGTGTAAATCCATATTTTTACGTATCTTTGTGTCTGTATTGTATGTAGTGGGTGGTTATAATTAAAGTGCAACTACTCACAGACATTCCTGTGGACTGTAACAATTATATGGAAGTGAAACTTGGTAGATATGCTTATGAGTTAATGTGGAAGCAATTTACCCTGAAAAAAAAATAGTTCCAATATTGGCCACCAGATGCAAATCTGGCACAGTGAATGCAAGAAAGACACACGGAAATGTTTCCATAAATAATGGATTTGGAACATGAAGTGGGCAGAAAAGGTCGAACAAGTGAGAAATTCATAATGTTGATTTTACTATTAACCATTGCTTACACAATTTGTTTAATATGAGCACTGGAAACATCGACGAGATGCTGCATCTGTAAAATGGCATGACTAACAGTTGCTTACAGCAAATTCCAATGGAATCTTGAGCAATGTGTTCCTGTATACTGGCCTTCAGATCATGTAGAAACCAAACATCTCCCTGATTAATGCGCTCTTTTAGATGTTCCCTGCACCAAAAGTCACTTGCATTCAGATCAGGTGATCTTGCAGGTCATGCATCTGGAAAATCTCTGGAGAGAACATGTTCGTGGAAGGTTGCATTATGCAGATCTTTCACTTGGCAAGTGACATAAGGTGTTGTGCCATCTTGCATGAAGACAGCTGTTTCCACAAAGCTGCACTCTTCCAAAGCAGAAATCACAAGCTGTACAAGGAGGTCTCAATTGTTTACAGATGTCACAGTACAACTGACAGGCACTCTGGAGGTATTCTCGTCAAAGAAGAACAAACCAAGAATAAACATGCTTGTGAAACCACATCACACAGCCACAAAAGGTGAGTGTAATGGTTCTTCATGCACAACACTTGGTTTAACCCAAATTCAGCAGTTCTGTGTATTCACTGCACCCTGTAGCATAAAATGTGCCTTGTAACTCCATATAATGTTGCCCAGCCACATGTCATTAACATGCCAAAAACCATTCCCTCACATTAAGGCTCGTCAAATGACTGTGTGGAGGTAATACAATCCCACAAGCAGTGTACAGTGCCGGAGTTGCACCAGGTGGCCACAAATGGAACTAAATTGTTTCCCAGTGTAAATCAGTTTTACGTCAATACATTAGCATGTCTATCAAGTTTCACTGCCATACATTAACTACAGCCCTATTGGATCTCTGTGGGTAGCTGCATTTTAATATAACCACTTGGTTTTGTGTGTTGACAATATCCATACAATTTATACTGTCTACAGATGAATGAATAAATAAATAAATGAGAATAAATAAATAAATACAGAACATGAACAACAACAACAAACAGTAATAAATGCAACCTCAAACCACTCTCAGAATCACAAACAAACTGCAATCAGATTCATGTTAGACTCAATAGGAGCTAAAGGCAACAGAAAAATACAGACAACAAACATGAAACAAACAAACTAAATTACACCACGACATGCACCCAGATACATTGACAACACTAGTGGTGTAATACTACAACATATTTCATATCTGAATTGTGTAGTGCTGCAAATCCAAATGAAATTATACCAAAAACATCAGTGTGAATAGCACGGCTTGCTGGAACTTCTGGAAGCAGATGATACTTCTAGACATAAATGGAAACCGCACAAAAATACTGTAAGTAATAGTCAAACTTCAATATCATACATGATAAACTGTTCTTTGATCTAAGAAGCAAACCAAAATTATAAATGTGTTTCAGCCTAGACCATTGATGATGTTTTAAATCAATAAAATGAAATGTGTATGGTAATATAAATATGCATTTCTTCAGTAGCTGCAAAGACAGATTTTAAATCCATTTCATACTTGGAATTTACTTTCTCAAGAGAACTGGTCCATCCAAGCTCACTTTGTTGGTTGGGTGGCAGAATATCCATTCAATCAGTGGAAGTATAAACCACAAGATGCTAGAAACAGATGTTTGATCATGAAAGAATGCTGCGTATTAGACAAGCTTGACATCTTGTCAATCCAGACAAGACATGGCACACTAGAAAAGTCTGACATAACATTTGGTTGTGGCAAGTACCCCACAGGTTACTCACTGACAAATGTTATGCCTCATCTTCCATCCACCCTATGGACATCTCAGGGAAGAGGGTTTTCTTTTTATAGCCTTGTAATCTTGGCACTTTAGCCAAGATTTCCATTCTATGAAACATACAATGCTCTTATTGAGACACGCTTAAAGTTTAAGGAAGGCTGTCCCAGCACACGTGTCTGTCGGATGGTAGCCAAGTGCCCACGGGCATAGGTAAGCATGGAATGGCAAAAGACTGATGGATGGGCAGTCACACAGCTGGGCTGGAGCCTATGTGACAGTTTTGCATCAGCTGACCACACATGAGCAGGATTGGCCATGTGGTTATGATATGTTACATGTTGTATAAAACAGGGTCTGCCACAGTGGGCACAACTTCACATGTTCACAATGTGCTGCCCTCGATAGGTCCACAGCTTGACCTGTCTCAGTACTACTCGCTATTTCTCAGATTTGCTCAGTCCTTCTTGGTATAGTGCAATTCTTCATTTAACAGTGCAATGTAACACTTCCTTCCAACACTTGATTCGACTCATTTTGGTTGGCCCAGCTTTCTTCAGTTCAACAGATTCATAGTCTAAGCACTGTTTATCCTTCACTATTGTTCGCAAAAAGAGGAAGTGATCTATTGCTACAATTGTTCAAAAATTAATGGGAATCACTCACTGGGAGAAGGATGAGAATTTTCAATATCTGTCATGTAGTTGAATAATCGATGTTATCACAAATTTTCTATGAAGCAGCAATACAACACCACGCAAAAAGAATTTCAAGATTTAGCAGATGATGAAAAAGCTAAAAATTATAACAATCAACAGACAATTTTTAAGGGATTCATTGTTCTGTACGTCAAGAACAACTTCATTTTAAACACACAGGAATGGAACACGATATGGAACTAGTGTTGTGAATAGAAAATTTTCTGAAGTTGCACACATTATTAAATCATCAGTTGCAACAGCTTTGATGGAATTGCACAATGAGTATGGAGACATTATATACTACTGCAAAGAACACTGGTTAAGCCAAAGGACATGCCTGGAACAAGTTTTTTTTATTGAAAAACCTGCTATTTTTGAATCTCCAGGGGAAAGAGAGCTTTTGGGAGACTGAAAGGTTTGCTGATAGCTAGAAGCATCCCCATTACACTTCAGAAATGTGCTGTGTAGGGTGTGGCATCTTATGCTTCTGAAACATGGACAGTCAGACAGAAAGAACAAAAATATTCAGAAAGTTTTGAAACACGATTAATGAGAAGAATGGAAAAGGGGAAAGGGGCCGACAGAATGACAAACAAGGAGATGCTTAGCAGAGTACAGAATTCTCAATACCTGTCATGTAAAACGAAACTTCCTGGCAGATTAAAACTGTGTGCCCGACCGAGACTCGAACTCGGGACCTTTGCCTTTTGCGGGCAAGTGCTCTATCAACTGAGCTACCAAAGCACGACTCACGCCCGGTACTCACAGTTTTACTTCTGCCAGTACCTCGTCTCCTACCTTCCAAACTTTACAGAAGCTCTCCTGCGAACCTTGCAGAACTAGCACTCCTGAAAGAAAGGATATGGCGGAGACATGGCTTAACCACAGCCTGGGGGATGTTTCCAGAATGAGATTTTCACTCTGCAGAGTGAAAATCTCATTCTGGAAACATCCCCCAGGCTGTGGCTAAGCCATGTCTCCGCAATATCCTTTCTTTCTCCGCTGCAGAGTGAAAATCTAATTCTGGAAACATCCCCCAGGCTGTGGCTAAGCCATGTCTCCGCAATATCCTTTCTTTCAAGAGTGCTAGTTCTGCAAGGTTCGCAGGAGAGCTTCTGTAAAGTTTGGAAGGTAGGAGACGAGGTATTGGCAGAAGTAAAGCTGTGAGTACCGGGCATGAGTCGTGCTTCGGTAGCTCAGTTGGTAGAGCACTTGCCCGCGAAAGGCAAAGGTCCCGAGTTCGAGTCTCGGTCGGGCACACAGTTTTAATCTGCCAGGAAGTTTCATATCAGCGCACACTCCGCTGCAGAGTGAAAATCTCATTCTGGACCTGTCATGTAGTTGAATAATCTATGTTATCACAAATTTTCTATGAAACAGCAATACAACACCATGCAGAAAGAATTTAAAGATTTAGTAGACGATGAAAAAGCTAAAAATTATAACAATCAACAGACAACAGACATGAAGATGATACAAAAGAGGAAAACATCTTTCATAGGAATTGTCCACAACAAAGAATCATGGAAGGAGAAGTAGAAGAAAGGAGGAAGAATGTCTGGACCCAGGAAGGACACACACACACACACACACACACACACACACACACACACACACACACACACACAGAGAGAGAGAGAGAGAGAGAGAGAGAGAGAGAGAGAGAGAGAGAGAGAAGATACCTGTCTGATGACAGATATGCTGAAAGAAGAAGAAGATGAATTTCTGAAAGAAAGCGGAAAGCAAGAACAAAAGTTAGAAGATCTGGAGTGGACTCAGACCACGCATTTAAAGTAGAGCTGACTGTCAACTGCCCTGAATAAGGCATTGCAAGGTGAGAAGCAACTTATTTCTGACTCATGGCAAAATTGGATGCATTTAAAAAGAATATTGCATTGTGGAAGGGACAACTTCTGACAAGAAACACGACCCATTTCCGTATGATCACTGACAATAAAGAAAATGTGATTTAAATGATCCGCTGAGGCACTGAAAGAATACACGAATACCTTCCTAAACATTAGTTTACTCATCTTGAGTGGTACAAAGAACCCTGTCATAATTACTTGAAAGAAGATGAACTACATAGCCCAGATCACTTGTAAACAGCCTTTATTGTAAATTACCAGTTTCGGTAAGCATGGTTACCATCTTCAGAAGTTGATAAAAATCTCCTATACCAGCTGTGCAAGTACTCTTTCTAAAATGCTTCGAGGTTGCGAGGGACAGGACAAGATGAGTGATGCACTGGCAAACCGAGATTAAAATCACAATATACTGAGCAATTCGCCAAGTGCTACTGTCCCATACCACACACTACTGTATACTTCAGTGCAGTCAGCATTGGTCGGAAGAGAGAATGGCACGCGAGCAGGAGCACCGCACATGAGCAGAATTCTTGTTCATCCCTGGTGTAAATGGACCAGCTGGTGGGTAGTCTATGCTATCTGCAGCTCCCTGCGAATGAACTGAGGGTTGCTCGGCAGTGTCTGCCCCCGATGTAACAGCACTGGAACAGCCTAGTTTAAGGCAGCAGTACCTGAAAACTGGTGGCCCTGACCTGGCCCCGTCTTGCAAATACCATTCTCATACCCAAGCCTTGCTGGCTGATTTGGGAGTGAAAAATCTTTGTATCCCCCTTCCCTATGGCAAGGACATATTTCATCTGCCTCCTCTGCTGAGTGCACTCTGCTATTACTAACATGGCCCTCAGCTTCACTGAAGTATAAAATCTCTCCCAACTGGCACTGAAGATGCTGATGACAATTTGGTGTCCTCCATGAGGATGTCATACATAAGATCTCACACAATTATACATTTTCGTAGAGGTGACGCAGCCATGCCAAAATCTCACATGGACTTGACGACATCTCCAAAAAAGTGCAAGCTAATTCCCAACAGATAACTAGGATTCTCAGTCACATGTGGAATAGCTCACTGAAACAGATTAAAATATGCTATTATTAACCCACTGCATGAAACAGGGATAGGTCTGATCCCAACAACTACTGCCCAATCTCAAGTATGACAGCTTTGTGCCAAATTCTTGAAAAGTAATGTATTCAAGAATAGCTTCAATTATCTGCAAAAATTAAGTACTAACAGAATTCCAGTTTGGTTTTCAGAAAGGCTTTTCAACATAAAATGCTATATACCGGAATGTCCGACAGATGGCGCTTCATCTGATCAGAATAGCAATAACTAGCATAACAAAGTAAGACAAAGCAAACATGATGTTCTTTACAGGAAATGCTCAATATGTCCACCATCATTCCTCAACAATAGCTGTAGTCGAGGAATAATGTTGTGAACAGCACTGTAAAGCATGTCCGGAGTTACGGTGAGGCATTGGCATCGGATGTTGTTTTTCAGCATACCTAGAGATGTCGGTCGATCACGATACACTTGCGACTTCAGGTAACCCCAAAGCCAATAATCACACGGACTGAGGTCTGGGGACCTGGGAGGCCAAGCATGACGATAGTGGCGGCTAAGCACATGATCATCACCAAACGACGCGTACACGAGATCTTTCACACGTCTAGCAATATGGGGTGGAGCGCCATCCTGCATTTTGGTTCTAATAAAACCCCATGTCATTCCAAGCATGTGTGTCAATTTTTACCTCTCTATCTACATTATTCTGTGGTTTATTAAGTTTTCATATTTATACTGACTTTTTGCTCACCCAGTATATGCTTTCACTGATCAAATATTAAATGCTCTGAATAACCAAACATCACCAATCAGGATTTTCTGTGATCTCCAAAAGGCTTTTGAGTGTGTAAATCATGGAATTCTTCTAGGTAAGCTTCAGTATTGTGGTATGAGTGGGCCAGTATAAAAATGGTTTAATTCATATTTAAATAGGAAAGTACAGAAGATTGAAATAAACAGTTCACATAATGTGCAGAAATCAGTAGATTCCTCAAACTGTGGAGGTATCAAGAATGGGGTCCCACAACATTCAATCTTGGGTTGGCTCATTGTTCTTAATACATATTAATGACTTGCCACTCTATATTCATGAAGATGCAGCTAGTTCTCTGTGCTGATGATACAAGTATAGTAATCACACTCAACAAACAAGAATTAGCTGAGGAAATTGTAAATAATGTCTTGTAAAAAATTATTACATGGTTGCCTTCAAATGGATTCCCATTAAATTTTGATAAAACACAGTATATACAGCTCTGTACAGCACATGGCATAACACCATTAATAAATAGAGTGAACAGAAGTCTAGGGCAGAATATTCCAAATTTTTGGTTGTTTGCATTGATGAGAGATTGAACTGGAAGAAACACATTGATGGTCTGCTGAAACGTTTGAGTTTTGCTACTTATACTATTACAGTTATTGCAAATTTTGGCAATAAACATATAAGTAAATTAGCTTACTATTGCCTATCTTCATTCACTGCTTTCATACGGCACCATATTTTGAGGTAATTCACCATTAAGGAACAAAGTATTCACTGCACAATAGTGTGAATCAGAATAATAGCTGGGGCCCAGCCAAGATCATCTTGCAAACATTTATTTCAGAAAGCTAGAGATTTTCACAGTATACATTCACTTATAAAATTTGTTATTAACAACCCAAGTTCATAGCTACAGCACTACAAGAAAGGTTGATCTTTGTTACTATGAGTTAAATTGAACTTTGGCACAGAAAGGGGTGAATTATGCTGCCAGAAAAATCTTTGGTCATGTACCCAATAGTATCAAAAGTCTGACAGATAGCCAACCAAAATTTAAAAACAAATTAAAAGAAAAAACTCTGAATTATGGGATGTAAAGAAACCTTTCGTTAAACTGACACATTCCATTTCATTAGGCTGTGTTGTATTCACGATCTATGGAACAAGTATTAACCTAATCTAAAGTGAATACCCTCAAAATATTTAACAAGTTCTCTCTCTCTATTCAATCTGTGCCATTTAAAAAAATTTAAAATAAATTTATATGACTGGCTACAACAATCCCATGTTACAACACAACAGAGTTTTATGATATGGAAATTTCATAACAACATTTAAGATTTTAGTTGTATAAAAGATATTTTGCACGTGTGATGTGAACATTAATTTTAATACTTTGATTGCAATTATAACTTGCAATCACTGAGAAAGCCCATTCTACTGTACGCTGTCAGAGGCTAATAAAGAATCTGCATGTGTGCAAAGAGCAACAACCTATGTCTTATTGCTGCACAGCATTCACTGCAGTGTCGAGTGACAAGCTGTCTTCCAAGCAGACCAGATGGTTTTACGAACTTGATGACTCTCTCTGCTAATGTGATCTGTTACCCCAAATGCACTGTCACAATGCTCGGAGATGGTCAACTGGCTGTAAAACTTCCAGTTTGCCCTGCCAAGCATCCATCAAGCTGACCTTTCAGGCTATATTCTTTCAGGAAGGTGAAGCCAAATCAGGGAAACAGTCAGTTATGTGCACATTACTATCAACTTTTCACTAAGCAGTGTCCACAAGAACAGGCAATCAGAACTGCTGATTTAGAAATTCTACTTACTGAAAGATGTCAGCAGTGATGAAGTGTGTTCTTTGTTCTCTGTACAAAGATATTTGATGTGAGAATGAGGCTACCCGTAAATCAAACTACAGCAGAGCTGGGGTGGGGGAGTTAGTGGTCTCAAAGCCCACAGAGTGGTGCGTGCACTGAAATATATGATGATGAGGAGGAGGACAAATGGAAGTGGAGTTGCCTGGGAAGGTATTAGGGTCCTCTGTGGCCTTAGGATAATGCAGGAGCAGAAATAAAGAAAACATTTATTTTCAGTTGTACATGCCAACTGCTTGCAAGTCAGTAAGAGATAAAATGGGTTTAGAGAGGAGTAAGTTGAGGAGAGAGAGGAGTAAATTGAGGAGACAACACGCAGCTGTAATTTGATGAAGGCTCTAGGCCAGCTGCTTTCTTATTAGACATTGCATTTTGTTTCACTGACAAAAGTGTCCAAAATTCTTCATTGGAAATGGTGGGCATTGCTTTGTGACTATATTTGCAGATTCAGGTAGCAATTATGGCAATATCATTTTGATTATGCCACCACTGTAATGATTTTCTTCAGGGTTTGGGGAAACGGCGCAGAAAATATCAGGCTCTGTGCTGCTTTAAGTGCCTCATTTGCTTCAGCATAAGATATTCACTTTGCGAAGAGCCCTGTATACCTGATTTATTTATTCATCTTTATCCATAACTCATCATGTAAGTGACTTAAAAGGACTTTTTTTTACATAACTTTTAAAAAGTAGCTGCACCAGAATATACCCCTACATACCTTTTTGTTATTAATTCCGAAAGTAGTCATTATATTACTATGGACTCATTCTCTTCCAGTAGATGAACATTTTGGCAGTGCACATCTACCTGAACTTTATTCTGTCAGGAAACATTTGCCTCATAATTGCTGATTCCTAATTTCTCTCTTAACACTGCCAATCGCCTAATATTACAAAATAAAAATTTTATAATAATAATAATAATAATAATAATAGATTTAATGCTAATGTTCAGTAAACATAGGCTCTAAAATGCATGTCTTCGAAGTAAACAAAGAAAAGTAGACATGTAACAAGCAAAGTAAACAAAGGAATTAAGATAACGAATACCTGAATGTACTTTTGATTGCTGATGACATCATTATTTTTCAAAAGAATGAAGATGGCCTCCAAAGATCTATATACCAACTAAATGAAATTTGCTAGAACTATAACTTTAAAATTTCTGGTAACAAAACAAAAATAACAGCATTCAGAGGAAAATATCCAGTCAAATCAAAAATTGTTTTGGATAATTCAGTTTTAGAACAAGTGTCTCAAATCTCTTATTTAGGCCGTGCTTGAAGTTTTGATTTTGGCCCTGGCAATGAGAATAAAATACACAAATTCCCAGCTGTCTGTGATAGCATTAGCAGAACATTGGGCCATAAAGTACAAAAAGAAACAATCATCAAATTCTATAAAGTAATGGTAATTCCAGTGTTATACTATGAAAGCAAAAGCTGGGTTTGTTTTTCTTGTTTTTTACAAGAAAAAGAAGAAAATAAAATTCAAACAGCAGAAATGAGGTTCCTAAGAAAGACGAAGGGATGCAGAAGAAGAGATATGATTAGAATGAAGATAACAGAACAGAATTAAATATTTTTAGCATAAATGGAAAAATTCAAAAATATCGTCAAGATTGGAAGCAACACCTCATGAGAATGCCAGGTCACAGAATTGCTCAGAACATTCTGAACTACAAGCCAAACTGGAAAAAGAGATATTGGAAGACTTAGAAAAAGATGGGAATGATTCTGTTCATGAATCAAGAACAGGCAAAAGCCTAATCCATGAAAGGAAGGTGGTGGTGATGGTGATGATAATGAAGAGTGAGACACAGAAAAAAACATTGAAATGTTATAAAATAACAGAGAGAAATTTCTTGCCATTACTGAAATAGGTGAAGGAGGTGACAACTTACATCTGTCCTAATGTACAAGGTGATCAAAAAGTCAGTATAAATTTGAAAACTTAATAAACCACAAAATAATGTAGATAGAGAGGTAAAAATTGACACATATGTTTGGAATGACATGGGGTTTTATTAGAACCACCTCATATTGCTAGACGCCTGAAAGATCTCTTGCGCACGCCGTTTGGTGATGATCGTGTGCTCAGCCGCCACTTTCGTCATGCTCGGCCTCCCAGGTCCCCAGACCTCAGTCCGTCTGGTTATTGGCTTTGGGGTTACCTGTAGTCGCAAGTGTATCGTGATCGACCGACATCTCTAGGGATGCTGAAAGACAACATCCAACGCCAATGCCTCACCATAACTCCGGACATGCTTTACAGTGCTGTTCACAACATTATTCCTCGACTACAGCTATTGTTGAGGAATGATGGTGGACATATTGAGCATTTCCTGTAAAGAACATCATGCTTGCTTTGTCTTAGCTTGTTATGCTAATTATTGCTCTTCTGATCAGATGAAGCGCCAACTGTTGGACATTTTTTGAACTTTTGTATTTTTTTGGTTCTAATAAAACCCCATGTCATTCCAAGCATGTATGTCAATTTGTACCTCTCTATCTACATTATTCCTTGATTTATTCAGTTTTCAAATTTATACTGACTTTTTGATCACCCGGTATATCAGTCTTAAACTAATCTACAGTGATACTGAGTGTGACAATACTCTACATTCAATTTCAAGAACCTCACGAGTCTAGCACCAACTCAACAGCATAAATGGACCATTTCCATTTGACCACATGTGTTATTAAATAGTTACTCAAGACCTGCTCTCCCTGTTACACTCAGATTTGGATTTGAAGACAGTTTGGAAATTTCTGGACCTATTTCCCCCTCATTTGATTTGACAGTTCTTATAATGCTACAATGATATTCTGGGTAGGGATTGTGCTCTTTTAAACAGTAAATAAGAATAGCTGTTGGCTGAATGAAGGATTTGGAGTCTCTAGCAGTCATCTGAAATGAAACAATATATTCACTTTCCAGTGACAGAGGTGTCCCATATTTCTTGTCATAAATCCATAATATGCTTCCTGATGGACATGTGCATGTCTACTTGAGTACTTGGCATTTCATTCATTTTATGTGGCCTGCCTTTCTTCACCCAGAACATAGTTGTTCTCACTCATACATACAGATCAACACCAAGGACTCCAAATACAACTTATAGTGCACAATTTACTGTACCTAATGCATCTGGTAAGGTAGTTCCTCTTTCAGCAGCCTTACTCTATGCATCCTTAAGTTCAGACCATAGTCCACTATGATTGCTAGTCCTGCCTCAGTGTCAGAGATGAATATTTAACTATGCATTACTAGTAATTTTGTCAACAATACCCCAAATTTTAAGCATGGTACAATTGTGTGTGTATTGAAGCTTGATTTCTCATCTAAATGCACCACAAGTAACAACTAAGGATACTGCATATAGGCACATCATTAACTCTGGTTACAGGCTAACATATGTATACTTGTGAGAAATGTAACAAGTTTATTTTCTCTGCACCATCCCTTATCTGTGTCAAGTGGCACTGTCACATTCATTTCTAGTTGCAATTTACTGTTCCCTTTGGCTAGTAGCAGCACAGAGCAACCACTCTATGCACACACCAGTTAATACAATCTTTAAAGTTGACGTGGACATTTAAGATGCTTCGCCTGCACAAAATATTCACTGATGAGCCAAAACATTATGACCACCTGCTTAACAGCTTGTTTGTCTGTCTTTGGAATGAAATACATCACTGATTCTGCGTATCATGGGTCCGACAATTTATTGGTAGGTTTGTGGAGGTATGTAGCATTAGATGTCTATGGAAGTCGTGTAATTCACATAAATAACAGGCCACTGATTTGCATACATGGTGATGGCATCGGATAGCGACGCAGGTAGGTTCCATAAAATGTACAGCAGGTGAATTTGTTCACTGAAACATCAACTTCAGTTGACTACAATGCTCCTCAAACCACTGTAGCATGGGCTCCGGCTCCAACACAAGGAAAATTACACTGCTGAAAGATGATATTGCTGTCGGGGAAGACATCAAGCATATACAAGTGGTTTGCAGCTGTCAGCGTATCTTCAATTACTACCAAAGGTCCTACACAACCACAGGAATGTGTCTCCCATAGCTTGATACTACTCCCACCAGCCCCCATCCATAACGCACTGCACATTTCGAGCCTCCGTTCGCCTCGATAACAGCATCTATGGAGATGACTAGTGATTTAGTGTAGCAAAAATGTGATTAACTTGAAGAACTGACACATTTCCATTGATTGACGGTCGAATCAGGATGGTCTCTTGCCCTCTGCAATCATAGCTGACAATATTGATGGGTCAACATGTGAACAGGTAGGGGTGGCCTGCTGTGGGCTCCATGTTCAACAATGTATGATGAACAGTGTGCTCCGAAACACTTGTGCTTGCACCAGCATTGTGCTTTTTCGGCAAAGATGCCACAGATCGTCATTTATCCTACTTTACAGAGCAGACAAGCCTCCGTACTCCACGTTCTATGTAGAGTCATGGATGTCTAGACATTTAGCGCCTAGTGGTAGTCTCACTGTCCTCCTCTCTCTTTCTGTAGATGCTCACAACAGAAGCATGTGAACATTCGACCAGCTTCGCTGTTTTTGACATACTTGTTCACAGGCTCTACATAACTATGATCTGGCCCTTCGCCAGAGTTGTTTATCTCAATGGATGTCCTCATTTGCATCCCATATCTTCACTACGGGTTGCCCCATACATGCCTGCTCTGCTTACATACTTCCGTTACAGTTATCATGTACCCGCAATGCCACGAGGTGGCATCCAATGTCATTTGGGCATAATGTTTTGGCTCATCAGTGTATCGGTCCTGGATACTGCAAAGCTGAACAAGTCTAGTTATTTATTTATTTACATGTCAAGTTCCGGAGGACCCAATTGAGGAGCAAATCTCCAAGGTCATGGAACACATCAGCACATGAAATTACAACATAAAAGTAATGACAGATAAAAATAAAACGTTTATGAACATGAAAAAAGTCAATCCATAAGTTTAAGTAAACACAATCAACAACACAACAAGAATCAGCTTAATTTTTCAAGGAACTCCTCAACAGAACAGAATGAGTGACCCATGTGGAAACACTTCAGGCGAGATTGATAAGCACGTTGATTACTGCTAAGATTTTATTTTTGAAATTGGGTGGTAGCTTATTGAAAATGGCTGCAGCAGTATACCGCATACCTTTCTGCGCAAGTGTTGAGGAAGTCCAATCCAAATACAGGTTTGAATGCTGCCTAGTATTAACTGAGTGAAAGCTGCTTATTCTTGGGCATAAACTAGTATTTTTAACAAGCAATGACAGTAAGGAATATATATACTGAGAGGCCAATGTCAAAATACCTGGACTAGTAGCACTACTGTTGTAGGCCTACATAAAAATGACCACAAGTGGACAATGTTTTTATGTGATGGTGGTGGTGGTTAGTGTTTAACGTTTTTTATGTGAGATTCACAAATCCAGTAGCAATATCATCATATACCTCATCACCCTGTAATAAAGCTGCCTTTATCTCTGACAGATATGCAGTATTCCCATGGTGACAGAATGTTCTTTGATAAACTGTAGATAGAAATAAAGGGTACTGCACAGAAAAGAAGTTGTTTGAAAAGAAATTAAAAAGGCTTTGTTGCCAGCTTTCAACCCTCCAACCTTTTTACCAAATACGCAGTACTGAAAATTCATCAAGTCTACCAATGGAGCACTGGCGTTTATAAAATCGATATTACCAACTCTGAAAGAACCATCATGGATATTTTAATTACGCAAGTCAGCGAAATGACAAAAAATGTTAATTATAATGAACATCTGGGTTTCTGAATCCACCTTTTCACAGCTGTCTGCTCACTGTTTCATCAATATTCTTATTTGGTGAGTGACAGAAGTGTACTTTATTAAACTGTGTGCAAAATGCAGTAAAGAACAGAGATGGCCCAATTTAGCTCCCAGAAAAAGTTCAGTATTTCATCAAATTAGCATTTGCTTTACAGAGGAACAGGTGAACTGTAGTCATACACGACGACTCCTGGTTCTTCCAATTCAGGAAAAGCCAATTCTGTTCAGTATTGCTCTACAAGTATAAAGGTATGTGCTGTGCTGAGAACGAAACCAACATATCAATTTATGGAAAATGAGTGCAGGTGCCGAAAGTATCACCCCAGCCGGATGCAAAAAAACCTTGAATGATAGTGTCCATGCCACTGATTAGAACTGTAACCTAATACAAATGCGGAAAGTATTCAAATCCAAGGGCTTTCTTTCGAGACGGATGATACGTCATAAGCCAGCCAGAATGATCACAAAAATTCTGTGATGAAACACGTCAGATAGACTTATCTCTCATTACTTTACACTTCAGTGATGTGTCAAACAATAATCTCACCTATACGCTTCGTTCAATGTTTCGCTGCAAGGACGATGCAACACAATTTCATATTGCCCATCAGTTGGTCCATAGAGAACAATGGAATCTTCTCGGCAACGAATTATGCAATTTCCATATTTTTCTGGTTTGACACTCAGAACCTTATCTGGGCCAGCTTCTCGTGTTAACCCTCTAAGAACGAGACCTGATGTGTAAGTTAATGCATCGAACCACGACATATTTAAGATGACAGCTTACAAGAAACATCAAATTAAGACAGCAACGTCACACTGAACCCTTGACATATTATGATGCAAGACATGTCAGCATCACTACTTTTTTCGGTTTAAAGACCACACATCAAACACAATGAAAACAACAAATCAAGGATAGCGAAGATGACAGTACTGCACACTAGATTATCAGCGATCAACAATGTTACGGATTGCTGTGCAAAATATCGTTGGCTACTCGATAGCTCACAAATGAGCAAACTGCTAAACCATAAATACTTATTTGTTGAGGAGAAATATTAGATGCTCGTGATATAGTTTAAAAAGTGAAAAAGACATAACTAAAGTTAGTCTTAAAAGTTGCAAATAAAGGCCGATTCAGACTTGACGGAAAGGAACGGAATGTCATGTCAACATATTCTAATCAATTCCTTTTAGTTGTCTGAAGATAACATTGCTGTTCCATTAGACATCGTCAACTACAAGTTATTTCTTTGTGGACAACAGAATATAATGTTACATATAACTTACATAAATTTTAATTTATACTTGTATAAGTTATTTCTTTGTGGGCAACAGAATACAATGTTACATATTAAACTTACATAAATCTCCATTTATACTTTTATATTACCCAGGTTATAATGTATATAATTTAGTTCACATTACAGTTAAATCATTTATAGTGTTACATAAAAATTCCTGAACATTATAGAAAACATTTCGTTTTAGCCATGATTCCATCACCATTCTAAATTTATTGTGTGGCAGTTTCTTAACACTTTGTGTCATTTTGTTCAGAAACACCTTGCCAATGTGTGTAAAATTGTTTATGGTTTTGGATAGTCAATCGTTTCATTTTTCATTTCATTTCATTTTATTATTTTCCTGTATATCATTTACAAGATGTAGGAATTGTCACAATAAAGTTATCATACTAGTACAAGTACTACAGACAGAATAATGGAATATCACTTTCAAGACATTTTTTAAAAGTACAAGTTTAGACATACAAATTAAAATTTTTGGCAATAAATTTACACACAATCAAAGTACTCATCTACGTCATAGAAAGTTTTGCTTAAAAGGTAATTTTTAAGTTCAGTCTTAAATTTTACTTCATCTATTATTGCCTTCATGTACACTGGCAGAGCATTGTAGAGTTTTATTCCAAAATAACTTACATGCTTTTGGGTTTGTGTTGTCCTTACCCTTTCTACATACAAATTCCTATGAGTTCTAGTATTATAATTATGGCAGTCCTCATTTGTACGTAGATTTTTCATATGTGCTCTTGTACACAGAATGCTTTTAAAAATACACAGTGATGGTATTGTGAGTATTTGCAGTTCTTTGAAAAGGGGCCTACAATGAGTTCTTGGAGAATTATGTGTTATGATTCGTACAGCTCTTTTCTGAAATTTGAAGATATCTGTTAAGCTTGATTTAGTTTTACCCCAGAACACTATGCCATAAGACACGATGGACTGAAAGTAAGCAAAATACACTAGTCTAGTACAGTCTGTGCTGCATACTCTAGATAATATCCTCAATGCAAAACATGCCGAATTGAGCCTGTGGGATAAGTACTTGAGATGGTCTTTCCAGCTTAAGTTTTGATCAATGTGCATGCCCAAAAACTTTGTGGACTGTACACTCTCTATCTTCTTATCCATTAGTTTTAACTGGAGGTCCATATCTTGAGTTGCTTTGCCATACTGTATATAATTTGTTTTACTTAGATTAGCATTAAACCAATGTTGAATATATTTCAGAACTATATCAGTTGTGGTGGTTAATGATTTTTTATCATCACTTATAATTATGCTAGTGTCATCTGCGAACAACATTATTTTGGTAGAAATATTAGGATTTTTTATGTCATTTATATAAAGCAAGAATAATAAAGGACCGAGAACACTGCCCTGTGGGACACCTATTTCCAATTTCTTTGCATCTGAGACCCACTTGATTTTCTGATTTTTATGCTCTGCGATGATTTCTACCACCTGAGTTCTATCTTGAAGGTAAGATTCGAACCACTGCTTCACAACTCCCCTTACACCTATTGCCTCCATCTTGTTTAACATAATTTTGTGATTTACTGTATCAAAAGCTTTAGATAAATCTAAGTTAATTCCCACTACACATTTTTTAGTGTCGAGACTCCTGACAATCTCTTTGGTATAGGCATGGATAGCTGATTCTGTGCTGTGGCCTGAGCGAAAGCCATGTTGATTGCAGTTTAGAAGTTTGTGAGCATCTAAGTAATTTATGAGTCTGGTTTTCATTAATTTCTCTAGAATTTTTGAAAATGATTGGAGAAGGGATATTGGTCTATAATTTTCTACCTTGTATGGATCTCCTTTTTTAAACAGAGGTCTAACCTTAGAGATTGTCCAGGGGACATTTATCCAGGTTTTGTTCCTGGTTTCGTAAGTGTGAACATTAGCCTTAGTTTCATATATAAGTACATTCTCTCTGACGTAGACAAGAACTCGCAGTATGTACAAGCTGGGAACATTAAGTATTTTGTATTGGGTGAAGTATTCTTTGCAGGAAGTTGTGTTTTGTAAACCAAAACTGCACCTTCTTCCAAAGGAAGACATTCTTAGCCCCAGCAGAGTTCCCCCAGAGTATTATTCCATAGACAAATGTGTGTGAAAAAATACATAGTAGGCCATAAGGAGGAGTTCTTGATTGACACAAGCTTTTCAATTTTTTTATCAGGTACACTACTCTTGATAATTTATTACAAAGTTTTTCTGTCTGGGTATTCCAACATAACTTACTGTCAAGATAGATGCCTAACAATTTCACTGACTTTTCCTTGAGTTTGTGCAACTCAGTATCAAGGTTCGTGAGGGATAAAAGTATGTGTTCTGTTTGATCATCATTTAGCCTTAGCCAGCCGGGGTGGTTCTAGGCGCTACAGTCTGGAGCCGAGCGACCGCTACGGTCGCAGGTTCGAATCCCGCCTCGGGTATGGATGTGTGTGATGTCCTTAGGTTAGTTAGGTTCAATTAGTTCTAAGTTCTAGGCGACTGATGACCTCAGAAATTAAGTCGCATTGTGATCAGAGCCATTTGAACCATTTTTGTGAAGGCTCGGTTTAAGATTTCCAGATTGTCCTGGGATTGTCCTAGTCTTATAGGTTTCCAATGTCCTTGGATATTGTAATCTTTTCCCATTTCCTCATTGCCTTATCCAAGACTACGTTGAACAATGTGGGGATAATCCATCACCTTGGAATACTCCAGTTTTGATTATGAAGGAGTCAAAAATTTCACCCACAAACTTCGATGTTCTGACAGCCAGTGTCTGTCTGATGACTGTTCGTAGTGTTTTCGTGTCGAGTCCCGGTTCTTCTACATACTAAGATATTGAACAAGGATTGTCAGTCAATAGGATCGTATGTTTGCCTGAAATCTGTGAAAGTACAAATGACTGGAGCATTACTGATAATTTTATATTTTAGAGATGTTTTCAGATTGAAGATTTGTTCTGTGTGTAACGACTGGGACAGAAGTCTGCCTAATATTCACCAATTTTGTATTCTAACTGTTCTTTTGTTATCTGATATAGGCCACTGAGAAAATTTTCTAGGTGACTTGTAGCAGGGAGATTGGTCTGTAGTTGTTGACTTTCGTCCTGCCTCCGATTTTGTGCACCGAATGGATAAGTGCACATTTTCCATTTCCAGTCGTCTGGAAGCTTCTCTCTTTTTCCAGACTGGATGTTCTGCTGTTTTTTAATCTAAACTACTATATAAAGACAAGTCGATGTTTAACGTTGTTGCCGGCAGTGGTGGCTGAGCAGTTCTAGCCGCTTCAGTCTGTAACCGCGCGACCGCTACGGTCGCAGGTTCGAATCCTGCCTCGGGCATGGATGTGTGTGCTGTCATTAGGTGAGTTAGGCTTAAGCAGTTCTAAGTTCTAGGGGACTGATGACCTCAGATGTTAAGTCCCATAGTGCTCAGAGCCATTTGATTTTTTTTAACATTGTTATCAAAAATCACGAAATGTTCTTGACTGATTTACATCAGATTTTTACTTGAAACTCTAATAAGCGTTTGGACAGACATACGATACATATTTTTAATATATATGGTACATATACATACACACACACACACCTCGATAAAAGTTTGGAATATCATAGAGTTTACTACAATGAATTCTTATGGTACAATCATTATCTTACAACCGGTACCTTATTAACAAAATGGACATAATTCCTTCTGAAAACAAGAACGGTTTTGGTTAGTTAGAATAAACCATTACAAAACAAAGCAGGTTCTCTCCTAAGTGTAGAGCATGTAAAAAAAACAGTGAAGATATTTATTTCATGATGATGATTATCAGTCTTTAGTAGTGAGTATGTCCTCCTAACAAGCGGGTGAATTCTTCCACTCTGTGAGGTATGCTCTGGAAGACACCATCAAGTTTATAACGGGGTATGAGGTCCCATTCCTCATTGGCAGCTTCAGTGAGGTCCTGAAGATTGTCAGGTGGGTTTGGATACTGTGCAATGGCCACTTTCAACACCACCCATGCATGCTCAATTGCATTCATGTCTGGTGAATGTGCTGGCCAATGCATTCAGTTGATGTTGCATCTTTGAAGATACCGAGACAATGTTAGAGTATGGTGCGGTCTTAAATGGTCATCGACTAGGATGAAGTTGTTACTGATTTCACATCTGTAGGGCCTTACAATCGTTTGTAGAACTTCTCAGAGATATCAGGGACTAGTCAAATTGCTGTAGATGGGTATTAAAGGGGACCGCAGTCCCATCATTATTGCCACCCAGAATATTACACTTCCACCTGCAAACAGATAGACTTCCTGAACGTATCAGCCTTCCTGTGGTCATCTAGAGCATGTCCAAACCCTAACATGTCTAGTGTCTGGTAGCAAGCCAACATTACTCCATTCTGCTATGGCCCAATGCTGATGTGCAAGAGCCCAGGTCATTCGATTGTGTCAGTTCCATTGATTCAGTCCAAAACTTCTCATCGGTCTTCTGGAATGTAGACCACCATGATACAATATTCTCCACACTGTCTGGTCTGAGATACGACTCCCTATCGCCTGGGATAAATCATTTTCAATATTTCTGGCAGTTGATGTTGAGGGCCTGCGAGCCGAAAGTTGGAGGAAATGATCATGCATTGCTGTTGTCATACACGAACGACCACTGCGAGGTCTACCATTCACATTTCCTGTCTCTCTGTACTTTCTACACATACAGCTTCGAGTGACATGTTTGCTATTGGCAACATCTTGCTGTGTATGACCTGTTGACATTAAAGCCACTATCCTGACTCTATCAAAGTACTGTATGCCTCTATGTGGCGTGTTTCTGCAGTGCTGAACACACAGTGAATGAAGCTGTTGTTGATATTGCATTGCTTGCGGTGTGTCACTGTAGCAACAGTATGTTTACATGACTGGGAAATTGCCACAAAACATACCAGTAGTAAATACTGTGCAGTATATGGGCTCTAACTGGATAAGATACGAAGTGCCCAGGTCAGTGAGACCTCTAGTATCATAGAATACTTTTTACAATAGTATTCCAAACTTTCGTTGAGCAGTGTGTATACCATATAAAGGTTGGAAACCAGATGCATGTCTGCTACTGTAGGACCCTTAACTGATATACAAGTTAGGGATCAGAATCACAATGTCATGCAAATCATACTCAAGTGGGTTTACACTGAATCTGCACAAGCTGGGAAATGCAATCTTATAATGACTCTGAAATAAATTCTACAAGGGGTGCCTAGTCTTTTAATTTATTCTTCAAGTTAATTGATCGAAGTTCCCATTCTAGTGAGTGTAACTGTTTAATAGGAAATGCCACCCTAAAAATTTATGATTGCAATTATTTTATTTTAATGGAACCTAAAATTGATCACGAATTTGGACAAGGAAGAATCATGTATATTAACATAAACCAAACATGTAAATTGTCCTCACTTGACAGGGGTGTTGGCAAGAACCTAGTACAAACGACACTGCTTAGAATCTAGTGTGCATCCTGCTTCTCTGCTACTAGAAGGGGGAGCAAAGAGAGCAGGTGAAATGTATGATATCTATAAACAAGTGGGTAATCAGATGCAGTACCTAAGGAGACAAAGTAGTTCTACAGCTGTCACCACTGAGAAACCTCAGTTCGAATTGTGGTTGGCTGAAAATTAACTTGAAACCCTGCAGGTCGTAGCTGGGTATGTTAACGATACTACAGCACAAGGCAGTGTGCTGGTGATGGGTGCTACTCATGGCCAGCTCTACTGCATGAAGATGGGCTCTTCCTTGGAGACCGATAGAAGTATGAATGCGGAAACAAAATTAAGTGTTTGTCCTAGTGGTCAGAGAAAGGAAACAGATGACATTACCCTGCAGCAAGGGTGGCAGAGTATGTAACCGGCTCCTCTCTTTCATCCTGTGCCCAGAGTGCGACCACTCCACTGTGGTAGAACTCGCCTATAGAAAAGCTTTCACCGATTACGCCCTCAAAACAAATTCTTCTAGACTCCTACCAAACTAGGCATCAAAACCATTCCTTTCTGCCAATACCCAATGGTGATTGCAAATGTGTGCTGACATAACAATCGAGCAGTTTATCACAGCCTCCACCAAGGATTGCGTGTGAAGCTTCCTGGGCACCAATGGAATCTGATAACTGGAGTCCGATGTGGGGCTCTGTTCTATCGGCTACCATCTGGAGCTTGGTGACCATTTCTCAGAAATGTACCAAACAACATCACAGCTGTGGCGCCGAGCTGGCATGTTCCTGCCCAAAACATGAGGCTTTCGCAAGGAAACTGCCCCAGCCATTTTAAAAATAACAAGTGTCCAATGGTCTGGCCCCTGAGACACAGCATCATTAGAGGAAGCCATGAGCCATGGGTGAGTCAGGACTCAATCCACAGTTTGCAGTGACTGGATATTGTGAACAGTTGGTGTCCTCACAGTCCAAAAGTTCCTGCTAGTCTCCAACGTGAAACGAACAGAATTTTGATTTGCATGCATCCTACTACCGGTCATGTACATACTGGTACATATTATCCAGTCATCTACTTTGCAAGAACATTATAAAACTTAAGCAAAATTACATTAATCTACATGTATGTAAATTCAGATTATATAAGTGCAAGATAGGCTGGTTTGATGATCCTTAATTAGCGTATGACGAGGCCAGAGGGCCTGCTGTCTTGCATTACCCGTGCTCACAACAGACTTTTATGCAGCATGTGTGCCTCACTTCAGAAATGTGGATAGTATGGCACAAGGCTAAGAAAAAATCGTACCTAAGTCAAATATTCCACTATATGGCCGAGAGGACTAAAGGGTTCGATAAAGAAACAGAGGTTAAGAACTGCCACCATTCTGTCCATTCATCACAACTAAGACAGCAAGACAGAGATATCCTCTGGGATACTACACTTCTTCACTCAGTTTATCACACACATTTAGAGATCTGGACACCAGGCTGAAGCCTATGATATCTGAAGTGAGTGTGACCGATTGGACTGAGGTTCTTACAATTAATGTGTACAAATAATAAATTAGAATAATCAAAACATCTATCTGTGGCAGTAAGAAAAAACCACAGGTGGCCACAAAGAAAAAATGGAGACCAACAAATAGTCCAGTTGTATTGCTGACTAATGAAAGTACCACAGACAAATATACATCCCAGAACAACAAATGTTTAGTATACAATAAATTAAAATTTGTCTATTGTCGAATATTATTTATTCATTCCAAAAATATGTGTAGAGCAAGAGTTAAACCCCAGACATGCACAGTATACAAGTAGAACAATGTAACATAATAATGCTGGAAAGCAACCGAGCTCAAAGTGAATAGAGGATGATGTACATAGACATGTAGATTATCACAAAAATGAGTGTCTAGTATGATAGAGTTGACATCTATAAGACCATATAATAGTAAGAGCAAAGGTGGTCATATTGATAAAATACGATCAGTCTACCGGGTGATCAAAAAATCTGTATAAATTTGAAAACTTAATAAACCACGGAATAATGTAGATAGTGAGGTAAAAATTGACACATTCTTGGAATGACATGGGGTTTTATCAGAATAAAGAAAACAAAGTTCACAAAAGTCCGACAGATGGCGCTGGACAGCAAAACATCAGTGACTGTGCATGACAATTGTGTATAAAAGGAGCTGTAATGAGAGAGAGAATCAGATGTACCAGCAGTCGCAGCATGATGACTTTACCTGAAAAGGCGCTTTTAGTGAAGCTGTATTATCAGAATCATGAATGTGCTATTTCAGCGTTACGATCCTATCGGCATAGGAAGGGGATTCGAACGGGTAAAGGTCCGATGACAAATGCAGCTGTGGCGAGAATGATTTCGGAGTTCGAAGCCATGGGTTGTTCAGACGATAGACCCTGTAGTGGCCGACCGAGCACAAGGCGTAATGCTGCTGAGACAGTTCAGGAAGGAATGGAGACTGTAGTGGGTTCGTCTATGCACGGGGAAGTCAGCGCTCATGCAGTTGCACGTCGCACCGGAATTCCATGCGTTACTGCTTGGTTGGCACTTAGATGTATCCTCCGATGCTATCCGTACAAAATCCATCGGCATCATTAACTGTTACCTGGCGATTTAGTGAAGTGGAGGGCATTTGTGGTGTGGGCGTTTCAAAAGATGGCGGAAGATGACGATTGGTTGAGTAACGTGTTGTGGACCGACGAAGCTCATTTCACGCTCCGAGGGTCTGTCAACGCCCACAACTGCAGAATTTGGGCTGCCGAAAATCCTAGGACTATCGTGGAAACTCCATTGCACGACGATAAAGTCATGGTATGGGTCGGATTTACCACATTTACCATTATCGGGTCTTTTTTCTTCGAGGAAATGCGTGATTCTGGTTTTGTAACTGCTACTGTGGCAGGTTAGAGGTACACCGATATGTTACAGAATCGCATCATCACCAGCCTGCCTCATAAACACCTGCTGAAATGTACGATGTTTATGCAGGATGGCGCTCCACACTATATTGCTAGACGTGTGAAAGATCTCTTGCGCGTGTCGTTTGGTGATGATCGTGTGCTCAGCCGCCACTTTCGTCATGCTTGGCCTCCCAGGTCACAGACCTCAGTCCGTGCGGTTATTGGCTTTGGGGTTACCTGAAGTCGCAAGTGTATCGTGATCGACCGACATCTCTGGGGATGCTGAAAGACAACATCCAACGCCAGTGTCTCACCGTAATTCCGGACATGCTTTACAGTGCTGTTCACAACATTATTCCTCGACTACAGCTATTGTTGAGGAATGATGGTGAACATATTGAGCATTTCCTGTAAAGAACATCTTCTTTGCTTTGTCTTACTTTGTTATGCTAATTATTGCTATTCTGATCAGATGAAGCGCCATCTGTTGGACATTTTTTGAACTTTTGTATTTTTTTGGTTCTAATAAAACCCCATGTCATTCCAAGCATGTATGTCAATTTGTACCTCTCTATCTACATTATTCCATGATTTATTCAGTTTTCAAATTTATACTGACTTTTTGATCACCCAGTATTTCATGGAGAACTCAAAAGAAACGAGATTTAAATATTATGTAGAGAAATCAATGTAGAGTTTAGAAGGCAAAAAAGACCAAAATTCTATGTTCATTAAATAATGTGTAAACTGTAATTGAGAACAAATTACTAGTATGAATGAGCTAAAGATATCCAACGCACAACTGTATTTATCCTATCAAAATCATCAAAGTGTTTATCAGCAAAAATTAGTGAATTGGTTATGTCCTTACCATTTATGCCATTAAAACGTATTAATTACAAAAAAACATAAAGAGATAAAATCCACATGAAAAGTGTCTTGTTGGATTGAGGAAAACGCTGAATTGTTTAGTGAAGGACATATTAGAGCACATAATACAACGAAAATGTGCCATTTGAGTCTGCACAGATGTGTGTAAATACATGTGAGTTGAAACTGAGTTGTGTTTAGTCGTCAAATCAATCAAATGCCTACCATAATGACTGAAATGTAATGAAAGTTTCACTCACACATACCTCAACACGAAACATTTGCCCTACACAGTGCCTTGAGTGTAGTATGGTTTGTCCAGGTGAAAGGTGGGTGGGGTTATACTGAGGATGTGACAAGAGAGGGAGAGGATATTGGAGATGGCCCACAGTCACATGTACCACACCCATTGGGGAGCAGTAGGAACGATGCAGCTATCAAACACTCAGCCTCTTGGCAGGTGGCCATTCGGTTGGTCTCTGATGGCGATACATTGTGGAACTGGAGGCTCACTACTACGTTGATTACTGACGTCTAGACCACATGATGTGTGCATTCCCAGTGTGGAGCACTATTAGCCATGTACACATATTGAATAATGAGGTTACCTTGGTGGACTCCGCTGAATAGGCGTTTATTACGTCAATTCAGTCCTCATCCATGAGTCAGACACCAGTAGGTTCATGGCTTGTGCCTTGTACCATGCCAGACCAGTGTTTCAACAGGTGGGCGAGGCATGTTGACTGCTACAACCAATTACACCTAGGCATGTAGCGTCGATTCTTGTAGTCTGCCTCCCCTGGGGAGAACAGTAGTTCTGTAGTGCTGGCACATGCCAGCCCTCCAAGGTGGGCAATGATGCCGTCATGTCTAGTGTGACCCACATTTGTGAACAGGCCTCGCGCATGTATCAACGACTGTGAAATCTGTTGGGGCCAGGGATTATTTCACATTGGCTGCTTAGGGAATGTCTCTGGCCTCACATTGTACATCAGTCATCAACTCAGCTATTCTCTCCCTCCATCTTACCCTTCTGCTGACCGCTCAGGTACTAGATTGTGTGATGTTCCTTCTCAAGCTCCATTGTGCATCACTGCACAACACTGATGCATTCTGGTTTTGGAGCATTGTCCACAATTCTTACAAGTTTGTTAAAACATTGCTGAGCATAGTTACATATTTTGAATTTATAAATGCATGAAAGTAATGAATTGCACATACTATGGACCTCATTATTTCTCACTCTTGTGAGATGCAAAAAGGAACCAACTGATTAACGTGAGACAAGAATAACCTAACTTCTATACTCTTAGACATCTAACTATGAACATGATACGCAAGTTAATCCTTGTGTATGCCACAATTAGTGTATCAACATCTAATTTGCACAGGTTAAGCACTTACAAGTGAATGGTTGTTGCACTAACTTAAAATAGTGCTTATCATTAACAACATCAGAAATCCAATGCTACCTGTCACCATCTACTTCTAAAACTGCCCTTATGAATTACCAAGCATAAAAATGGACATACAAGTAATTAAATTAAACATGCTTTTGTAATTATCCTAGTGTAGCTAATAAGTAAGTAATGCGACATAAATTCTCTACATATATTTTTTCGTCTGTATATAATTCTATTTTTTGAGTAGATTATGAATAATTCCCCCTCTCCCTTTTTTGTGTGTCATGCCTAGACCTCATCATCCTTTCTCTTCGCTTCCCTTCCATAAGGACACCACCTATGGACATAGTTGCAATATACCTCCCAAACGTATTAGGTAAAAAAAAGGTCAAAATGGACATCGGCTGCACTTTTGTCGACATGAACGAAATTATAAATGAGTATGCATATTTGACTGATGTACACGAGCTGAAAACAAAATACAAAGAAGGAATATACTTGTCATTCCACATTATTGAGCAGCTGGATGTCCCCATTGTATTGATGCAATGGTGGAGGACTCCCTTGTGAGATGGAGTACCTCCCATTTGGTTTCTGCTAGTTGTGGATCTACCTGCGGTCTGTATGCTGCCGATTTGACTTGATTTCTCTGAAACTCATGAGACGTCGTTAGACGTGAAGACTTGCTAGTTAATACTATGAATCCAGTGCAAACAAAATTTTCGAAAGCTACAAGTTAGTAAAGAAGGTGTGAGCTGATCGAGTAACAATTCTGGTAGGTACTAGCACAATGAGAACATCATTATCGATCGCTATAAACTGTGCACACGCCATAGGGTGTTGTGATATCGTGACAAACGCATAACGACGGGTCACCCTTCGCAGTTACGGCGAGGTTGGGTTCTACGGTCCCTTTAACGCTTTCAGAATACGACTATGGAACTAGGCGCTCCCAAAAACCAACTCCCAATGACCCTGCACACTCGTTGCGAGGGTGAGAACTCTGGCCATCACAGCATCCTAGCCACATAACAAATATTCCAGGGATGGACTTATGTACTAATGCTCAGCTGTATTTATCTGGAACAAAACTGGAAGAACGACACAGTACCTCCGCCTGCGCCAGTCTTTTGTACATTTACAATCTCCCATAGAACACACCCCAGTTCTGAGCAAACCAAAGACAATTCAACTGCAAACACGACAGCCCACAGGAAATGGAACGGTGGCGATCCCTAAGGAGCAGACAGGAAGTGTTGAGTATGATCACATATCCTGATATATGCACAACTATTTTCAGATATGGTCCTTCACACAGAACAAATAAGATTACATCTAGAGAAACAAACAAAACAACAACAACAAAAACTGGGATTTTCTATAGACTAACATGGACCATATTCTACACACAGTAACATATAAAGAAAATTTCACAAAAAAGAACATAATACTAACAACAACAAAAATGAAAACAACAAATGACAAATATCCTATTCTAGTCATGGTTGCTTGAAATTAGAGCCAGTGATTAATAGTTCCTAGGACTTCCATTCCCAACTGCACCCTCTGGGTGGACAGACGCTGACCAGGAAGCCGCCCATTCTAGATACCATTGTACTTGAATTTGCTATGCTATTTTGCCTAGCTCCGAGTGTTTTGTTTCCTCAGTACTCGTCATACCTGATGAGCATCCCTCTATCCGCCACCTGGGGAGGCAACTTGTATGGGAATATCTATATAACACAAACCCACTATAGCTATTACTGTTTCTTCTTTGCAAAGGTAATCACATACATACATAGTGATCAAACACCAGATAGCCTTGCCACCTACATTCACTGCAAACTGCCCCCTGACATATACTGATGGCAATCCAGGGTCTGGTGACCTATCAGATTTCATAGCATGCATCTTGTGGGATACAGGCCTCAATCTTCCTCCCTCATATTGCCTCTAAATTCAGTAGAATGTTGTGACCCTACCAGCGCCATATCGAGGTCTGTAACAACAACAACATAACCTAAGTACAAAAACGTAGAGCATATGTGGAACGTCAGTAGTTATCGGAGTATTGCTTTGACGAGCTGTGTCTGGAAGACTTTGGAACGCATGGTCAACCGTCGCCTGGTTTGGCTGCTGGAGACCAGGCAGCTCCTTAGCCACTCTCAGTGTGGCTTTCGGAGATGTCGTTCAACTATAGACAACTTGACCCTGCTTGAGGCGGCCATCCAGCAGGCCTTCCTACGCAACCAGCATTGTCTAGGTGTATTCTTTGACGTTAATAAGGCGTATGACACTACTTGGCGCCGCCTTATCCTCAATCAACTCCATCAGTGGGGCTTTCGTGCCATCTCCCCATCTTCATTCGGTTCTTTCTTTCCCGCCGCCTCTTTCGATATCGGGTTGGTAATGTGCTATCTGATTTGTACGTGCAGGAGAATGGTGTTCCTCAGGGAAGCGTTTTAAGTGTCACCCTCTTTGCCATTGCCATTAACAGTATCACGTCCACTATCCGGAGTCCGACCAAGTGCTCCTTGTTTGTGGACGATTTTGCTGTTTTCCGTTCTTTCTCCAGTCTTGTCACTGCTGGTCGGCAGCTGCAGCTTACGATAAAGCGATTAGAGGCACGGACTGCGAAGACAGGTTTTACCTTTTCTGCAGACAAATGTGTGTGTGTTCATTTTAATCGTTCTCGACGTGCTTTTACCTCGCCTGAATTGCGTCTGAGGGACACCATTCTTCCTTTTAGAGACACTGTGAGGTTCCTGGGCCTCACTTTTGATTCCAAGTTGTCGTGGTTGCCGCACCTTAAAGACCTCAAGGTGCTGAATATTTTGAAGTGTCTGAGCCATCGGTCCTGGGGAGCAGATCGGGCACATCTGCTGCAGTTTTATAGGGCTTTCGTCCGGTCGCGTCTTGACGGGTCAGCGAAGCCTGCGTATCTGAAGATTCTTGACGCAGTACACCATGAGGGTATCAGGCTCGCCACTGGTGCCTTCCGTACATCCGGCGGAAACTCCGCATGGTGCGATGGGTGTGTCAATTCCTTGCCTGTCCTACGTCCCCTGCGTACCCTACTGTTGCCCGACCGCCTATGGAACGTCTCTTTTCCAGTCGCCCCAGGGCAATGAGACCATTTGGGATTTGTGCCAAGCATTTGCTTGAGTCCCTTGGTGTGGAGCGTGTGGCACCCCAACTCCAGGGTTTTACCTGCCTGCCTCCCTGGTTGCTCCAGAGGCCCAGCGTCATTTTAGACTTGTCAGAGTACCGGAGGAGCTGCACTCCTGCGTTTGTTTTTACCTCCTTATTTTACGATATTTTAAACCAGCATCCCGACCATTTACCAGTATTTACGGATGGCTCTAAACAAGGGGATTCTGTTGGTTGTGCTGTTGTTTTCCCTGATCGAGTCGTCAAGTTACGGCTTCCTGCGGCGTTTACCATCTTTGATGCCAAATTGTTTGCGATCTTGCGGGCATTGGAGCGGATGAGATATGTTCCCAGTCTTAAGTTTCTCATCTGTTATGACTCCCTGAGTGCCCTTCAGACCATGCAACACTTGAACCCAGCGGATACGGTCGTCCAGAACATCCACGATGCCCTACTCCACCTGCAACGGCAGGGGAAGGAGGTTTCTTTCTGCTGGGCGCTGGGGCACGTGGGTATTAGGGGAAACGAACTGGCGGATGTGGCTGCCAAAGATGCATGTTCCCTCCCTCACGTTGTTGAATGTGCCGTCCCCCTCCATGCTGTTACCTCCCTTTTGCGTTTTCGTGTTATGCGTCACTGGGAAGAGGAGTGGCTGGCAGTCGGTGAAAATAAACTGCGTCTGGTCAAGGCCACCACGCGGCCATGGCGTACGTCCTGCCAGTCGTGCAGGCGGGATGAAGTTCTCCTCAGTCGCCTCCGCATCGGGCACAGTCCCTTAACGCATGGTTTTTTACTCCGGCCCAATCTGCAGTGCTTGTGGCGTCCAGATTACTGTCCGCTACATTTTACTTGACTGTCCTTTATTCTCTGACCAGAGGGAGCTGGTTTCCTTGCCACCGGATTTGCCCTCTGTTTTGCAAGACGACGCAACGACTGTGTCTAAGGTCTTACGGTTTTGTGTCCTGTCCAATTTGTTGCCTCGGATTTTAGGGAGAGGATTTTAATGTGCTGCTTGGTGACTGGTTCACCCAGGTTTTAGGTAAGAGGTCCGCCAGTCACCATTACCTACTTGTTTCACTTCGATTTCTATTCTCTTTTCCTTGTGTTTCCTTTTCTTTCTTAGTGCGTTTCTTTTCCTCTTGTTTTGTCTCTGTATGTGAGGATTTGGAACTGCATCAGGCCTGTGTCTTTTAGCCGTTCTCTTTGTTCGCTGTCCGTCTTCGTCCCTTCACCACATGTGTTCCTGTTTCTATGAGTTTGGGCGCTGATGACCACGCTGTTTAGCGCCCGAAAACCTCAAACCACACACACACACACATAACTTCATTAATTTATCACAATAGATCAGTGAGTCTGTAAGATACATCTGCAATAGTTGTCCAAGTCTAGCATGAAAATAGTGCAACATTAGCTGCTACCCTCCTGCTATGTTGGAGTTCTGTGATGTGTGTATGTAAATTGATGAGTTTGCTAATACACTCCTGGAAATGGAAAAAAGAACACATTGACACCGGTGTGTCAGACCCACCATACTTGCTCCGGACACTGCGAGAGGGCTGTACAAGCAATGATCACACGCACGGCACAGCGGACACACCAGGAACCGCGGTGTTGGCCATCGAATGGCGCTAGCTGCGCAGCATTTGTGCACCGCCGCCGTCAGTGTCAGCCAGTTTGCCGTGGCATACGGAGCTCCATCGCAGTCTTTAACACTGGTAGGATGCCGCGACAGCGTGGACGTGAACCGTATGTGCAGTTGACGGACTTTGAGCGAGGGCGTATAGTGGGCATGCGGGAGGCCAGGTGGACGTACCGCCGAATTGCTCAACACGTGGGGCGTGACGTCTCCACAGTACATCGATGTTGTCGCCAGTGGTCGGCGGAAGGTGCACGTGCCCGTCGACCTGGGACCGGACCGCAGCGACGCACGGATGCACGCCAAGACCGTAGGATCCTACGCAGTGCCGTAGGGGACCGCACCGCCACTTCCCAGCAAATTAGAGACACTGTTGCTCCTGGGGTATCGGCGCGGACCATTCGCAACCGTCTCCATGAAGCTGGGCTACGGTCCCGCACACCGTTAGGCCGTCTTCCGCTCACGCCCCAACATCGTGCAGCCCGCCTCCGGTGGTGTCGCGACAGGCGTGAATGGAGGGACGAATGGAGATGTGTCGTCTTCAGCGATGAGAGTCGCTTCTGCCTTTGTGCCAATGATGGTCGTATGCGTGTTTGGCGCCCTGCAGGTGAGCGCCACAATCAGGACTGCATACGACCGAGGCACACAGGGCCAACACCCGGCATCATGGTGTGGGGAGCGATCTCCTACACTGGCCGTACACCACTGGTGATCGTCGAGGGGACACTGAATAGTGCACGGTACATCCAAACCGTCATCGAACCCATCGTTCTACCATTCCTAGACCGGCAAGGGAACTTGCTGTTCCAACAGGACAATGCACGTCCGCATGTATCCCGTGCCACCCAACGTGCTCTAGAAGGTGTAAGTCAACTACCCTGGCCAGCAAGATCTCCGGATCTGTCCCCCATTGAGCATGTTTGGGACTGGATGAAGCGTCGTCTCACGCGGTCTGCACGTCCAGCACGAACGCTGGTCCAACTGAGGCGCCAGGTGGAAATGGCATGGCAAGCCGTTCCACAGGACTACATCCAGCATCTCTACGATCGTCTCCGTGGGAGAATAGCAGCCTGCATTGCTGCGAAAGGTGGATATACACTGTACTAGTGCCGACATTGTGCATGCTCTGTTGCCTGTGCCTATGTGCCTGTGGTTCTGTCAGTGTGACCATGTGATGTATCTGACCCCAGGAATGTGTCAATAAAGTTTCCCCTTCCTGGGACAATGAATTCACGGTGTTCTTATTTCAATTTCCAGGAGTGTAATAACCATTTTTAAAAAAGAATTGACAAGTTCTTACTGGGAGACTTCTTTTGCTGATGGACCATCTCCTGGAATAGAATAAATAGAATAACTCCATAAATGTGCTGAATGTACAGTGCTGTGAGGTCAAAGCTCAATCAATAACAGTGGATGAACTATCTCAAAGATGATATAGACATTATCAAACAATGAATGGCTTTGCCTTTTTTGTATGTGAAGGTTATCGTGACATCGATCTTTTTAATTGGACAGAATACACGAAATGTCTGATTGCTGTCAGCTGCCTCTTAAGATCTGTAATACAGTACAGTATAGTGGTTGGTTGGTTTGTGGGATTAAAGGGACCAGACTGCTACGGTCATCGGTTCCACAGTATAGTGATACGTTAGTTCGGAAATATGTTAAGTCTAGTTAATTACAAAAGCCTTTCACTTATACAGAAATAGTTTCCTAAACCCAATATCAGGGGCAAATTAATTTCATTGTTGTCTGCCATTTTTTGAGTTATCAGTCTTCTAACTGACTTGATGTAGCCCACTACGAATTCCTCTCCAGTGCCAACCTTTTCACCTCAGAGCAGCTGCGACCTACGCCCTCAATTAAGAGTGTCATTTTTAAAGGAAGAACTGATTTGTAAAGGGGGAAGAGGAAACATTGTTTATGAATGTAAATTGTATCACAAACTGCAATATGCAAAGTTTTTCACTTTTCAACATTTTGGTCATATTCATAATGAACGTTTAAACAGTCATCAAGTCGTGGAACCATCTTTTGTATCCCAGCATCAAAGAACTCTCCCACCTCACCATCAAACTTTAGTAACAGTTTCTTTCAACATGTCATCATTTTCCAAGCACTTTCCACCAAGAAATTCCTTCAGTTTTGGAAACAGATGGAAGTCTGATGGTGATAAGTCAGAGCTGTATGGTGGATGAATCAGTAATTCCCAATAAAATTTGTCCAGTTACATCTTCATTCTTGCTGCGACATGAGGCTGAGCATTAGTGTGAAGCAGAACGACGCCACTATAGAGCAGTCCCCACAGGCGATTTTGCAAAGCGTGCCTAACCTTTTATAATGTTTCACAGTATCTCTCAGAATTTATTGTCTTTCCTCATCGTATTCTAACAGAAGAATGCCTTCCCAGCCCCAAAATGCCCTACTGCCCTGTCCCTTCGGCTCCTCAGTGTTTTCCATGGGCTCCTTTCGTCTCCAACTGTGCAGAGAACCTCTTCATTCCTTACCTCCTAATTTTCATCATTCTTCTGTAGCACCACACATCAAATGCTTCAATTTTCTTCTTTTCCAGTTTTTCCACGGTCCATGTTTCATTATAATACAATGCTGTGCTCCAAACGTACATTGTCAGAAATTTCTTCCTCAAATTGATGTCTATATCTGATACTACAAGACTTCTCCTTGCTACATCCGTCATGGGTTATTTTGCTGCCTAGGTAGCTTCTTAACTTCATCTACTTCGTGATCACCAATTCAGATGTTAAATTTCTCACTGTTCTCATTTCTGCTAATCCTCATTGCTTTCGTCTTTCTTCGATTTACTCTCAGTCCCTATTCTTTACTCATTGGACTGTTCATTTCATTAAGCAAATCCCATAACTTTTCTTCACTTTCACTAAGGATAGCAATGCCATCAGTGGATTTTGTCATTGATATTATTTCAAATTGAATTTTAATTCCACTCTTGAGCCTTCCTTTTAGTTGCGTCATTGCTTCTTCGATCTCTAGGTTGAACAGCAGGGACGAAAGACAACATCTCTCTCTTACTCCATTTTTAATCCAAGCACTGTGTTCGTGTTCTTCCACTCTTACTGTTCCCTCTTGGTTCTTGTACGTATTGTATATTACCCATCTTTCCCCATAGCTTACCTCTATTTTTCAGAATTTCGAACATCTTGCACCATTTAACATTTTTAAAGCTTTTTCCAGGTCGACAAATCCTTTGAATAACTCTTGATTTTTCTTCAGTCTTACTTCACTATCAACCACAATGTCAGAAATGCCTCTCTGGTTCCTTTACCTTTTCTAAACCCAAACTGTTCGTCATCTAAAACATCCTCAATTTTCGTTTCCATTCTTCTGTAAATTTTTCTTGTCAACAATTTGGACACATGAGATGTTGACTTAATTGTGTGATAATTCTTGTACATATCTGCTCTTCCAAAGTTCGGAATTATGTGGATGATGTTTTTCTGAAAGCCAGATGGCATATCGAGATACTCATGTATTCTACACTCTGATGTGAATAGTAGTTTTGTTACCACTTCCCCAAATCATTTTAGAAATTCTGATGGAATGTTATCTACATCTTCTGCCCTATTTGATCTTAAGCCTTCCAAAGCTCTTTTAAAATCTGATTCTAATACTGGATCCTGTATCTCTCCCATTTCGACTCCTCTTTCTTCATCTGTCACATCACCTGACAAGTCTTCCCCCTCTTAGAGGCCTTTGATGTACTCTCTCATCTGCATTTAACAGTGGAATTCCCATTACAGCACATAATAAGATTTTTGTTAAATATGGCTAAGGGATCGAAGTTCTTCTAAAGATTAATAATGGATTTTCTAAATATACTAAAACTCTCCAATATATCGCAAAGATTTTAATCGGTTTCATTCAATATGTCCATACTGTTGTACATATGCTGAGTACATAGTTATTAGCAAGCTGATAACAGGTAACCTCTATTTTATTATTTCAGGAAGATTTCATAAGTTATAATTGCAATAGTATTCTCTTTTCTGTCCACATACTTTAACGAACCTTGACTGGTGAACATTTATGAAATCAACCTCTAGATTTGTGATCCCTAACATAAAAATTGTTTCACACTGTACACCAGATTACATATAATTTAGAAAATAAATCAAAGACAACATTAATTAATCTTTGCTCTCAATAACATACAGTAAATTTATTAAATACTTATTTATATACATTCAACAAATTTGAATCTGTTACAACCCAAGAATAAGAATAATTTATCAATATTTAAACACATATCAAGCACATCATACTGGCACCCTAACAATGGGCCCAATAAAAATAATGTATATAAAATTAATGTATGCAGATCAAAATAATTTCTATTAATTTTAACATAATTGTATTTCACTTTTTAAAATGTAGCTTGATAAAACAAACTGTCAAGTGTTTATCAAGTGAACAGATAAACTATTTAAAAACGATGACTCATCCAGGGAGGATTATCGTAACATGGAGGTTCATCAAGGTGAACAATCACATGTCATTAAAATAATAATTAAGGTGAGAAGGTGAGGGTAAGTGAGTCTGACTATATGGGCCAATGACAGTGGCAAGAACTATCATATTTTTTAAATAGTTAGTCTGAAGTATTTTTTGGAGAAACATGGTGCAATCCAAGGATACACATACCATATGCAACTGTACATACACCAGATGTATTGTCATGCTGCTTGCAGTGTGCCATGGATGCAGAAGGAGGCTGTAATGAAAGAGATTAGGAAGATGCTGGACTGGGGTATCATTGACCCACCATTCTTGTCATACAATAGTCCATTTTTGGTCATCATAAAAGCCAAAATTAGGATTCGTCTGGCTTTGGATGCCTGTGATATAAATAAAATCATTATACCAGTGGAGACAAGACCACAGAATCATGAAGTACAAAAATTCTATGATACACAGTATTTAACCAGTACTGAACTGTCCTCTTCCTACTAGCAGATAATATTATCAGAGGCTTTCAGTAAGTACACAGCTTTCATATATGAAGGTAGGAGTTACCAATTTAGAGTACTACCCTTTGACTTGCATGTGATTGTAGGAGTTTTCATTGCTGCACTAGATACTATGGTAGGACTTGAACTACTGGACAGAATGGCGATGTAAGTTGCCTATTTGTTCATTACCATAGGTAAATAGGAAGAGCACCTGGAACTGGCGGAAGACTTAAAAAAATTGTAAATGCAGGGCTGATGGCCAGTCTCAGAAAGTCTGAGTTTGGACATAGGGAGACCAAGTTTTTGAGATATATTTTTCACCCAATGGAACTGTACCAGACCTAGATAAAATGGACATGATTAAGAACTTTCCATATCCCAGTAAAAAAAGACATTTGAAGGCCTTAATAGGTTAATCTCCTTCTTTAGGCGTTTTGTGGCAGCACAATTATTAAATAATAACACACACTTGTACTGGTCAGATGCATGTAAAGCAGTATTCAACAAAATTAAACATTCTTTAGTAAACCCCAAAATATTCCAACATCCTGACATGACAAAAGGCTTTTGTCTTGCCATATATGTCTCAGCCTGTGGGCTGGTGGATTGTTTGTTGCAGACTGATAATTCTTCTGGTAAAATGGAAATAAAGATAATTGGCTTTGCAAGCAGGGTTTTCATGGAGTCTGTGAAAGAGTTTGAAGCCCTTACAATTGCATAGGCTTTCAAAAAGCACCATTACTATGTGTAATGGCAAGCATATGAAGATTTTATGAGCATAGTAATTTAGTTTCTTGTTGTTTCGACGGAGTGGTTGAATCATCCCCCTCATATATCTAGAAATGAGTTACCACAAGAATAAAAAGTACAACAACCTCTCCTTGCACTACTGGGACAAGAAAAAATAAATATGAGAGAAAAACGATTAAAACATACACACATCAGACTGGAAACCTTGTTCTTCTTAAAGTAGATCATAAAGTGCGTCTCATAAAACCACAAAATAAAAAGTGGTATTTATTATACTCTAGGTTACATAAAATGCTATGTGTAGCATTTGAATGATGTTACATCCTGGAACATCAAGATAAAATTGAAGGGCTGTACCCCACATGGATTTAAAAAGATTTATTTGCAAAGGAAGAATACTAACCTGAAGAATAGGATGCTAATTTCTTATGTAAATATTATAGTTATAAGCAATTTCCTTTCTTTGGTTGCCTGCTAGTTATTTCATATGTCTGATAGTCTTAATTGTGAAAAATAATGGAACAGAATGTAAATATTTTGTATGAATGTAATTATTGTGGCTGATAATATAATCCTGAGAACATCTGGGTGCAAGAAAAATAATTCATTTGAAGAAATACTACTCATCCACTTTGGATGACCATGTATCATGAAGTAGTTAGTGTCATTTCCTGCTTAACTAATAAGTTTGTATATATTTTCTTATGCATATAAGCCACAGGTAGATTCATTATAAATGTAGATCACAAAATTCAATTGTGGACTTTAACATAGTGTACCAGCTATGCTCAAATGCATACAACTCAATCTCCCCCTCCCCCCCCCCCAGTCCCTGATCAATGACTACCTGTGTCTAGCTTGTGAAATATGGGACATATTGGTCCATTTGTTTTCGTTTGTTTCTGCAGTGCATTCTAAATTCGTGGATAACCTTCTTGTTTGCGACATTATTTTTCTAGTCATTAACAAGCACAAGTTCATGGGTCATCTCTCTAAATAGATAAGTGTAGAGAACTTAAAGCAAAGCACAAAGCTGTGACAAATGCTATCATACATGTACAACAGACTGAACGCTATGTATTTTAGTATGGTCTGTTGATCTAATATTCAGCAAAAGATGCTATTTAATAAGAGAAGTAATTTCTAAAATACATTGATGTATGAATGCATCAGAATGATAAAATGTTATGAGATGTATTCACAAATTACTTATGTAAAGATACAAAACTAATTGATTATCAGTACTTGAATGTGAAGAAATAATAAAAAGTACTGGACAAAAGTCATTTACAGAATTTATGCAAACCATGTACTGCGTATAAACAATGTGTGTGAGCAGGAACCATGTAAGTGAACATTTAAGACACTGTAAAAGTGTTATCAGTGTAATATATGGATGCTCTCTGAGTGGTATGTAACCTTCACTTGAATAGAAGAGCGTTCTGTTATTAGTGTCACAATTAAATAATGCAATAGTTAAAAACACACCTGAGATGTGGGCAATGTTAAGATAAATAAGCGATGAGGCAATAGTGTGTGAAAAAAACTCTATGATGTGTCATAGTTGCAGGACAGACTGTATCTGTGCAGTGTTCAGTAATTAAAATTCCAACAGTTCCTCAGAGGCAGCGAGCACTGAGGAAACTAATGTACCAACGTAAATTTCATTTCATTTCATTTATTATCATCCTTTTCATCATTTGCATGATATAGGAATTGTCATAATACCGTCCAGAATATGCACAGCAGAATATTACAGATTTCTATGAAACTCACAAACTTAACATTATGTTGAAAATTAAAACATTGAATTAAAACACATAAAATTAACATTATATAATATGTTGAAAATTAAAATGTTAAATTAATGTGTTATTCTTTTAACTGCTCCTTTATCATGTACTGTATGTGATGGATTTATATATATTTAGTACATTTTGGAAAACACATATTACACATAATTTTAGAGTTAAAAAGAGTATAAATGAGACATAGAACTGACAATGAGAACATGATATTGGCAATACAACTATCAGTTAGTGATTTAAGGATTCAAAATATTCCTCTACACTATAAAAACATTTGTTGTTGTTGTGGTCTTCAGTCCTGAGACTGGTTTGATGCAGCTCTCCATGCTACTCTATCCTGTGCAAGCTTCTTCATCTCCCAGTGCCTACTGCAACCTACATCCTTCTGAATCTGCTTAGTGTATTCATCTCTTGGTCTCCCTCTACGATTTTTACCCTCCACGCTGCCCTCCAATGCTAAATTTGTGATCCCTTGATGCTTCAAAACATGTCCTACCAACCGATCCCTTCTTCTAGTCAAGTTGTGCCACAAACTTCTCTTCTCCCCAATCCTATTCAATACCTCCTCATTAGTTACGTGATCTACCCACCTTATCCTCAGCATTCTTCTGTAGCACCACATTTCGAAAGCTTCTATTCTCTTCTTGTCCAAACTAGTTATCGTCCATGTTTCACTTCCATACATGGCTACATTCCATACAAATACTTTCAGAAACGACTTCCTGACACTTAAATCTATACTCGATGTTGACAAATTTCTCTTCTTCAGAAACGATTTCCTTGTCATTGCCAGTCTACATTTTATATCCTCTCTACTTCGACCATCATCAGTTATTTTACTCCCTATACAGCGAAACTCCTTTACTACTTTAAGTGTCTCATTTCCTAATCTAATTCCCTCAGCATTACCCGATTTAATTTGACTACATTCCATTATGCTTGTTTTGCTTTTGTTGATGTTCGTCTTATATCCTCCTTTCAAGACACTGTTCATTCCGTTCAACTGCTCTTCCAAGTCCTTTGCTGTCTCTGACAGAATTACAATGTCATCAGTGAACCTCAAAGTTTTTACTTCTTCTCCATGAATTTTAATACCTACTCCGAATTTTTCTTTTGTTTCCTTTACTGCTTGCTCAATATACAGATTGAATAACATCGGGGAGAGGCTGCAAACCTGTCTCACTCCTTTCCCAACCACTGCTTCCCTTTCATGTCCCTCGACTCTTATAACTGCCATCTGGTTTCTGTACAAATTGTAAATAGCCTTTCGCTCCCTTTATTTTACCCCTGCCACCTTCAGAATTTGAAAGAGAGTATTCCAGTTAACATTCTCAAAAGCTTTCTCTAAGTCTACAAATGCTAGAAACGTAGGTTTCCCTTTTCTTAATCTTTCTTCTAAGATAAGTCGTAAGGTTAGTATTGCCTCACGTGTTCCAACATTTCTACGGAATCCAAACTGATCTTCCCTGAGGTCCGCTTCTACCAGTTTTTCCATTCGTCTGTAAAGACTTCGTGTTAGTATTTTGCAGCTGTGACTTATTAAACTGATAATTCGGTAATTTTCACCTCTGTCAACACCTGCTTTCTTTGGGATTGGAATTATTATATTCTTCTTGAAGTCTGAGGGTATTTCGCCTGTCTCATACATCTTCCTCACCAGATGGTAGAGATTTGTCATGACTGGCTCTCCCAAGGCTGTCAGTAGTTCTAATGGAATGTTGTCTATTCCCAGGGCTTTGTTTCGACTCAGGTCTTTCAATGCTCTGTCAAACTCTTCACGCAGTATGTTAACTCCCATTTCGTCTTCATCTACATCCTCTCCCATTTCCAAAATATTGTCCTCAAGTACATCGCCCTTGTATAAACCCTCTATATACTCCTTCCACCTTTCTGCCTTCCCTTCTTGGCTTAGAACTGGGTTGCCATCTGAGCTCTTGATATTCATACAAGGGGTTCTCTTCTCTCCAAAGGTCTCTTTAATTTTCCTGTAGGCAGTATCTATCTTACCCCTAGTGAGACAAGCCTCTACATCCTTACATTTGTCCTCTAGCCATCCCTGCTTAGCCATTTTGCACTTCCTCTCAATCTCATTTTTGAGACGTTTGTATTCCTTTTTGCCTGCTTCATTTACTGCATTTTTATATTTTCTCCTTTCATCAATTAAATTCAATATTTCTTCTGTTACCCAAGGATTTCTATTAGCCCTCGTCTTTTTACCTACATGATCGTCTGCTGCCTTCACTACTTCATCCCTCAGAGCTACCCATTCTTCTTCTACTGTATTTCTTTCCCCCATTCCTGTCAATTGTTCCCTTATGCTCTCCCTGAAACTCTGTACAAGCTCTGGTTCTTTCAGTTTATCCAGGTCCCATCTCCTTAAATTCCCACCTTTTTGCAGTTTCTTCAGTTTCAATCTGCAGTTCATAACCAATAGATTGTGGTCAGAATCCACATCTGCCCCTGGAAATGTCTTACAATTTAAAACCTGGTTCCTAAATCTCTGTCTTACCATTATATAATCTATCTGATACCTTTTAGTATCTCCAGGATTCTTTCAGGTATACAACCTGCTTTTATGATTCTTGAACCAAGTGTTAGCTATGATTAAGTTATGCTCTGTGCAAAATTCTACAAGGCGGCTTCCTGTTTCATTTCTTCCCCCCAATCCATATTCACCTACTATGTTTCCTTCTCTCCCTTTTCCTACTGACGAATTCCAGTCACCCATGACTATTAAATTTTCGTCTCCCTTCACTACCTGAATGATTTCTTTTATCTCGTCATACATTTAATCAATTCCTTCATCATCTGCAGAGCTAGTTGGCATATAAACTTGTACTACTGTAGTAGGCATGGGCTTTGTGTCTATCTTGGCCACAATAATGCGTTCCCTATGCTGTTTGTAGTAGTTTACCCACACTCCTATTTTTTTATTCATTATTAAACCTACTCCTGCATTACCCCTATTTAATTTTGTATTTATAACCCTGTAATCACCTGACCAAAAGTCTTGTTCCTCCTGCCACTGAACTTCACTAATTCCCACTATATCTAACTTTAACCTATCCATTTTCCTTTCTAAATTTTCTAACCTACCTGCCCGATTAAGGGATCTGACATTCCACACTCCGATCTGTAGAACGCCAGTTTTCTTTCTCCTGATAAGACGTCCTCTTGAGTAGTCCCCGCCCGGAGATCCGAATGGGGGACTATTTTACCTCTGGAATATTTTACCCAAGAGGACGCCATCATCATTTAATAATACAGTAAAGCTGCATGTCCTCGGAAAAAATTACGGCTGTAGTTTCCCCTTGCTTTCAGCCGTTTGCAGTACCAGCACAGCAAGGCCGTTTTGGTTAATACCACAAGGCCAGATCAGTCAATCATCCAGACTGTTGCCCCTGCAACTACTGAAAAGGCTGCTGCCCCTCTTCAGGAACCACACGTTTGTCTGGCCTCTCAACAGATACCCCTCCATTGTGGTGGCACCTACGGTACGGCCATCTGTATCGCTGAGACACGCAAGCCTCCCCACCAACGGCAAGGTCCATGGTTCATGGGGGGGGGTGCTGATCAATGTACATGCCCAAAAATTTTGTAGACCAGACTTCCTCTATTTCATGGACACTCAATGATAAATGGTGATCATCCGTCTCATTTATTTTACCATACTGTATGTAGATTGTTTTATTTAAATTGAGTGTTACCTTATTAGCATAAAACCACTGTTACACACTCTTCAGAACCTTTTCAGCTGTTGTGAATAAGGATTTGCTGTCATCACTTATATTTATGCTTGTGCCATCTGCAAATAGCATAATTTTTGATGATGTGTTGGGCTTTTCAATGTCATTTATATACTTTAGGAATAATAGGGGGCAAAGAACACTACCCTGAGGGACACCTACTGCCACTTTCTTAGCAGCAGAAACCCACTTTTTTTTTTGCTTATTCTTAGATGAGGCGAGTTCCACAACCTAAGTTCTATCTTGGAGATAGGATTCAAACCATTTCCTCCCAATTCCTCTGATGCATATTGCTTCCAGTTTGTCAAGGAGAATTTGATGATCTACTGTATCGAAGGCCTTGAAGAGATCTAGGTTGATTCCTACAGAAATTCCTTCAGATATTTCCATCGGAAGAGGAGACGACTTTGCATGCAAATTGTGTTGCAAATGTGTAATAACCTTAGTCAACCTACAAAGGAAAAGTAAATCTCAAAATAACCACAGCATGTACAAAAACAGAAACACCACAAAAATATGTGCAAAAGGAATGTGACCGTCAACTAATGACCATTTCTTTACAGCTGTTATCAAAGTTTATTCTATGAAATCTGAGGCCAGTGTTAACATATCCATGGTCACATGGAGGGGTGAACTATGTTGGAAGCTTGAGGTTTTGACCCAACTGATAGGAGTTTGATGCAGGCTCCTACCCCTTCCCTCCATCTCGCAGCTAGTTGACTAACTGAACTGGTGAACAACGTGTTCCAGCTAGGAGTATGTCACTGGGTGCTAACCACTGATGACGATCAAGAATATCAACAATAATGAACTATGGAACCTTGTATACCAATGAAAACTATGCAACTTAAAATGTTAAAACCACCCAACAAAATCATGAACGTTCTCATTGCATAACAATGATGTTTAATGCATGCAAAACTTTTTACGTATGCATTTAGAGACCATGCACATACACATTCTGAGCACAATACTTAATTATTGAAATCTTCTATGGTAATATCTACGAGATTGTATGTGACAGTGTCAAAGCATATGTTATCAAACCATCTCAAACCCTAAATGATTGTTATTTACAACATCTTACACAAATCAGATGGTTATAGACTGAAGACTCCAGAGTGGTTTTAATCTTGGGCTTTTGATGCTTTTTAAACAAATGTGGGAGCAATAATTCAGTTTGCATCTCAAGAAATCTACATAGTTATTTCAGTACTATATTCATTCCTGAGACACCAATGCAGTAAATTACACCATAGTTTTTCAGACAACATAATAATATCGTCACAGTAACACATACTGTAACCGACATCCCTAACTGAAATTATTTGTGTATTCGTATAAAAGAGTTGTGTATCCTGACAATCTGTAAAATGTAGGTTTTGGAGAAACCTCCAGTCATGTAATATTAAGTAGCCTAACTAAATGTCAATGATACTGGGTCGTGTTTAACGCAAGAAACCATGTTTATGTGCATTAAACATTCCAGGAGGCATTGTACCATCTCCTGGAATATAATAAATAAAATAACACCATGAATATATTGAATGTACAGTGCTGCGAGATTAAAGACGTATCAATAACCAGCAGACAAATAGTCTCTCAGAGATGGTAAAGACCTTATCAAAAATAAATGGTATTGTCTGTTGTTATGTGTGAACATAACCATGATTCTGATCTTTTTTTATTAGACTGAATACACGAAATGTCTGATTGCTCTCAACTGCTTCTTAAGGTCTGTAATGTACCGAGTTCACTGGAAAAAGTATTGCTTATGTGTTTCTTTTATATTTAATAATTGACCACACATATTGTACAATCTTCAGTTTAGTACATGGCTACTTAGCCACTAGTTACTTGAATCAGAAGTTGTCTTGTGACAGCCAGAGCGAGAGCACCAGCAGCAGCGAGTACTGTTTGTATAAAGCGTTTATTTTGCATTTTGTTTACGACCTTCCACTAAGGAAGGGATTCTATTTGTGTTTATCTGCTCTGCATAGTAACTAACAGTTCTTGATAAAACTTTACGTAGTTTTCGTGTTAGATTTCTTAGTGTTTTCTTGATCGTTTAGAACAGAAAGCGCCCTAAAACCGTCTTTTGTTTGTTTCGCGGCCGTTAGCCACTAGTCACTTGAATCAGCAGTTGTCTTGTGACAGCCAGAGCGAGAGCACCAGCAGCAGCGAGTACTGTTTGTATAAAGCGTTTTTGTACTTATTTGCTGCGCTTAGCTTTTAAATAGTTTTTCTGGGAAAACCTAGCGTAGTTTTCGCGTCTCGTATTTCAGTGAGTGTTTCTTGATTATCAGAGTAGCTCATCAGAAGATTATCTTGGGAATTTGTCACCGTATAGAGTAGGGTAAACATAGTCATGTGTAGGGACTGTGGTTGTTGTGAGCGGACGCAAGGAGAATTGGCCACTCTTCGGGGGCAGGTGGAGGCTTTGTCTGTTAGGCTCATCGAGCTCGAGGCGCAGGCGTCGGCTCGTAGTGGCGTTGGGGCAACTGTGGTGAGACCTATGCCTACTTCGGTGGCCTTGGAATCACATGGAACCCCTGATGTCGCTGCGTCTTCCGGCAGTGAGCATCTTACCGGTCAGCCATCACTCCAGGGTGAATGGCGGACAGTGGTGGGCTCGCGCGTGCCTGGCCGAAAGGCGAAGGTGGGATCTGGCCGCGTGGCAGCTGCCTTACCCCTTTCCAACAGGTACGGGGTGCTTCCTAGTGGTGATGACATCGTTTCCGAGCCACCACAGGATGCCTCGCCTGTTGGGCCAGTGGCCGATTCTCCGGCAAGGTCCCGACAGTCACAGAGGGTGGGCCTATTAGTTATAGGGAGCTCCAACGTTAGGCGGGTTATGGAGCCCCTCAGGAAAATAGCGGGTAGGTCGGGGAAGAATGCCAGTGTGCACTCGGTGTGCTTGCCGGGGGGTCTCGTCCGTAATGTGGAGGAGGCCCTTCCGGCAGCTATTGAACGCACTGGGTGTGACCGGCTGCAGAAAGTAGCACATGTCGGAACGAATGACGCCTGCCGCTTGGGTTCTGAGGCCATCCTTGGTTCCTTCCGGCGGCTGGCTGATTTGGTGAAGACAACCAGCATCGCACGCGGAGTGCAAGCTGAGCTTAATATCTGCAGCATAGTGCCCAGAGTCGATCGCGGTCCTCTGGTTTGGAGCCGTGTGGAGGGTCTAAACCAGAGGCTCAGACGACTCTGCGACTATAATGGTTGCAAATTCATCGACATCCGTTATTGGGTGGAGAACTGTAGGGCCCCCCTAGACAGGTCAGGCGTGCACTACACACCGGAAGCAGCTACTAGGGTAGCAGAGTACGTGTGGCGTGCACACGGGGGTTTTTTAGGTTAGAGGGACCCCCCCTTGGGCGAAACGATAAAATACCTGACGGCTTACCAGAGAGGACATTATCATCGTTGATAAAGAACATCCGTCCTCAGAGACCAAAAACAGGAAAAGTTAACGTAATATTGGTAAACTGCAGGAGTATCCAGGGCAAGGTTCCTGAATTAGTATCTCTTATTGAAGGAAATAGTGCGCATATAGTATTAGGAACGGAAAGTTGGTTAAAACCGGAAGTGAACAGTAACGAAATCCTAGACACAGAATGGAATATATACCGCAAGGATAGGATAAACGCCAATGGTGGAGGAGTATTTATAGCAGTAAAGAATTCAATAATATCCAGTGAAATTATTAGCGAATGCGAATGTGAAATAATCTGGGTTAAGTTAAGTATCAAAGGTGGGTCAGATATGATAGTCGGATGCTTCTATAGACCACCTGCATCAGCAACCGTAGTAGTTGAGCGCCTCAGAGAGAACCTGCAGAACGTCGTGAAGAAGTTTCGTGATCATACTATTGTAATAGGGGGAGACTTCAATCTACCAGGTATAGAATGGGATAGTCACACAATCAGAACTGGAGCCAGGGACAGAGACTCTTGTGACATTATACTGACTGCCTTGTCCGAGAATTACTTCGAGCAGATAGTTAGAGAACCAACTCGTGAAGCTAATGTTTTAGACCTCATAGCAACAAATAGACCGGAACTTTTCGACTCCGTGAATGTAGAAGAGGGTATCAGTGATCATAAGTCAGTGGTTGCATCAATGACTACAAGTGTAATAAGAAATGCCAAGAAAGGAAGGAAAATATATTTGCTTAACAAGAGTGATAGGGCACAAATCGCAGAATATCTGAGTGACCACCATCAAACGTTCATTTCTGAGGAAGAGGATGTGGAACAAAAATGGAAAAAAATTCAGAAACATCGTCCAGTACGCCTTAGATAAGTTCGTACCGACTAAGGTCCAAAGCGAGGGGAAAGATCCACCGTGGTATAACAATCATGTACGAAAGGTACTACGGAAACAAAGAAAGCTTCATCATAGGTTTAAGAGTAGTCGAATCATAGCTGATAAGGAAAAGCTGAACGAAGCGAAAAAGAGCGTAAAGAGAGCAATGAGAGAAGCATTCAACGAATTCGAACATAAAACATTGGCAAACAATCTAAACAAGAACCCTAAAAAGTTTTGGTCATATGTAAAATCGGTAAGCGGATCTAAATCCCCTATTCAGTCACTCGTTGACCACGATGGCACCGAAACAGAGGACGACCGAAGAAAGGCAGAAATACTGAATTCAGTGTTCTGAAACTGTTTCACTGCGGAAAATCGTAACACGGTCCCTGACTTCAGCCGTCGCACGGACGCCAAAATGGAAAATATTGAAATAAACGATATCGGAATTGAAAAACAACTGCTATCACTTAGTAGCGGAAAAGCATCCGGACCAGACGAGATACCCTTAAGATTCTACAGTGATTATGCTAAAGAACTTGCCCCCTTTCTATCAGCAATTTATCGTAGATCGCTGGAAGAACGTAAAGTACCTAGCGACTGGAAGAAAGCGCAGGTCGTTCCCATTTTCAAGAAGGGTCATAAATCAGATGCGAATAATTATAGGCCTATTTCGCTTACGTCAATCTGTTGTAGAATAATGGAACATGTTTTGTGTTCTCGTATTATGACGTTCTTAGATAATACAAATCTCCTTCATCATAACCAACATGGATTCCGCAAACAGAGATCATGTGAAACTCAGCTCGCCCTATTTGCCCAAGAAATTCACAGTGCCGTAGACACTGGCGAGCAGATTGATGCCGTATTCCTGGACTTCAGGAAGGCATTTGATACGGTTCCGCACTTACGTTTAGTGAAAAAAATACGAGCTTACGGAATATCGGACCAGGTTTGTGGTTGGATTCAGGATTTCCTAGAAGAAAGAACACAACATGTCATTCTTAACGGTTCAAAATCTGCAGATGTGGAGGTAATTTCGGGAGTACCGCAGGGAAGCGTGATAGGACCTTTATTGTTTACAATATACATAAATGACTTAGTTGACAACATCGGTAGCTCCGTGAGGCTATTTGCAGATGACACGGTTGTCTACAAGAAAGTAGCAACATCAGAAGACTCGTACGTACTCCAGGAGGACCTGCAGAGGATTAATGCATGGTGCGACAGCTGGCAGCTTTCCCTAAACGTAGATAAATGTAATATAATGCGCATACATAGGGGCAGAAATCCATTCCAGTACGATTATGCCATAGGTGGTAAATCATTGGAAGCGGTAACGACCGTAAAATACTTAGGAGTTACTATCCGGAGCGATCTGAAGTGGAATGATCACATAAAACAAATAGTGGGAAAAGCAGGCGCCAGGTTGAGATTCATAGGAAGAATTCTAAGAAAATGTGACTCATCGACGAAAGAAGTAGCTTACAAAACGCTTGTTCGTCCGATTCTTGAGTATTGCTCATCAGTATGGGACCCTTATCAGGTTGGATTAATAGAAGAGATAGACATGATCCAGCGAAAAGCAGTGCGATTCGTCATGGGGACATTTAGTCAGCGCGAGAGCGTTACGGAGATGCTGAACAAGCTCCAGTGGCGGACACTTCAAGAAAGGCGTTACGCAATACGGAGAGGTTTATTATCGAAATTACGAGAGAGCACATTCCGGGAAGAGATGGGCAACATATTACTACCGCCCACATATATCTCGCGTAATGATCACAACGAAAAGATCCGAGAAATTAGAGCAAATACGGAGACTTACAAGCAGTCGTTCTTCCCACGCACAATTCGTGAATGGAACAGGGAAGGGGGGATCAGATAGTGGTACAATAAGTACCCTCCGCCACACACCGTAAGGTGGCTCGCGGAGTATAGATGTAGATGTAGATGTAGATCACCACTGGTGGCTATACACATAACAGAACGAACGCGGGTTCCCCAACTACGTCAGTCAATGTCACAGTGGCGATTGCAGCACGTGTTGCTGTATTCTCCAGAAGAAGTTCCTCCAGTGTGCGTGGCTTATGTCATAGACATTATCTTTCACAGTTCCCTATAAGTAAATGTCCATAGGTGTTAGATCTGGTGACTGCGGAGGGAACTCAATGGGTCGTCTTTGTCCAATCCAATGCCCCAGAAAATTGTGATCCAGGAAAGCTCGTACAGCTAGGTGGTAGTGCGGTGAGGCTCCATCCTGTTAGTAGAAGACCTCTTCATCAGCTCCACAAGAGCACGTATACCTGGCAAAAATTGATGTGTGGAACATTTCCAATTACACTTCCTCAGTGACAGTAGCATCAAAGAAAAAGGATCCTGCTAAACCCCTAGATGATAGTCCACACCACATATGAGCCCCTGGTAGACTGACCGCTTTATCCACATAAGCATGCGGATTTTCCGTTGCCAAGTATACACTGTTATGCTGATTCACCATTCCATTGAGTTTAAATTGTGCCCCGTCACTCCACACTATCTTTGTCACAAATTGTTCGTCATCAGTTACTATCTGCTGATACCAGTCGCAAAATTACATTTGGCTATCAGGATCATAATAATTAATCGTGTGCAGTAATTGTGGAATGGAAACTTTCAGATTGCTTTGCATGCTTGTACTGCTAACCCCCCACTTCACGTGCACATTGCACAGCAGACTTCTGTTTCCAACATGAGAGCCGACGAAGCAGGACTTGTAGCTATATGCTGTCTTCCTGATCTGTCTTTGTGAATATCACAAATTGTTCCATGCAATTCAAACTTTTCAATTATGCATTTAATTGCTACGCAGATTGGCGTTTCTATTTCAAACTCCCGCATCCACTGACATTGCACTTTAACGGCATTATCAAACTTGAAAAACACTTCACAATACATTTTCGTTGCTCAAATGTCAAGCATGCTCCAGCCATCTTGTCCTATCAATACCGAGATGAAAGTTCTAACATCTGTTGGGAGCTAATAAGTTCACCGGAATTGGATACGATGTGACGTCATTATGACGTATACACGCTACATCGAAAACGATAGAAACCGTATATCGACTATTCGACTTTTGTGAACTTTCGAGAGGTTGTGACAGGGTAGCGCTGTGCTCTGCGCCATTCGCTTGTGAACAGTAGACTCCAAAGCTGAACAGAGTTTATGATGACCAAACACATTGGTTCTTCGAGTAAGAGACCTTTACTGGTGCCATCTTCTGCAAGCTGCATCCAGCAAAAGTAACGAGACTTCTGCATAGTTTAAGGTATCCGCTCATGTTGTGATGCAATTCGTATTTTGCATAATCTTGTCTAGCAAATTATACTGCTGACATAAACCACATTGACATGGCCAGGTACATGCTAAAACTATTGTGGTTGTATACATAACATAATATACAGTACGTCTGGTTTATCATACCACCATGGAATGCTTTGACAGTGCATTCAATCATTTCATACGTCAATCAGTACTAGACACTGACCTTTGGTTAAGATTACAATGAGAAATCCACTTCCCCTCCTATTTCATCTCCGGTCGACGATTTTCCTTCAACAATGCCTCATATTTTTCTTTTTAAGTTCGAAATTCAATCATTCTACACACCAGTCATTACTGGACACTAAGGTACCCGTCTCTGTGGTCCGAGTGTAAAATTACTTGGAATTATGGTTGATAAAAGACTGTCTTGGGATGGACATATAAATTACTTAGCTAACGAACTTGCACGAGTTCTCTTTCAGCTATATAAATTAAGAAAAAAAAGTCAGCAAGAGTATGCTGCTGCAATCTAATATGTACTGACAAGACCAATTGTATGAAACCATACTAAAATGTTGATGATAAATAAATATTATTTCCGGCGTAAGCATTCAATACAACAATCACACAATCTATTCTGGTCGGGACATAAGAAGACTTCACTTTTTTACGAAACGTGTTGTCCATGGTGTTTTCAAGGCCCGGTCGGGAATATTTCCATTAATATCCAGCTCTTTTACTTTTATTTTGGAGAAATACGAAATACATATACGCTGCCACACTGAGCTGTTTTCAGAATCGCACGTGTCAAAACAAACAACTAGCTGACAACAGTTTAGAATCTCGAACGTTCGAAAAAGTCGATATGTGTGTTAATCGACTAAAGCGTATATACGTCATAATGACGTCACATCATAACCAGGTAGGGTGAACTTAGCATCATGGAGGTAAAAATAAGAGGAGTTGTCATGACGTCACAAACTTGAAGCCGACCCAAGAGAAGGTCCGCCATCTTAGCTACCCCAAAACATTCGCTTCTGGTGGTTTGATTGCGTGTAGTCGTGAAGTGTTTTGATAAAAAAATGCCGGCTTGCGTCGCTCACGGGTGTACTAATCGTTCTGATTGTAGTCTAAAGTTTAAACAAATCACATTTCATTCGTAAGTGGACTTATTTAAGCGATATTTTCTTATATATACTTGAAATTCTGATGCACTGTAAAGTTTTACAGTATGGTTTTATTTCTGTGATTTAACTTTCCAAGGCGAAGAGCTGTCTGGAAGTGAGCATTACACTTGGTTTTCACTGTGTGGTTATTCTGAAGTAACTGAAAAGTCCTGGCAGGAAATATCCTGGAAATGGGGACTAATGTTTTAAAATGCAATAATTTAATATAAAACTAATGTAACTACATGTAGTTAATTAAATCTTCAGTAAAATGTGTGGAACACCTGTTACAGTGGTTAAATTATAAGTACTTAAATGTTACACATTTGTTAAAGCAAACTTCCCTATCGAAGTCCAGGCTTAGATAATTACATTAATCACTGTGTTGTCGTATTACCCTGTAAATTTCTGTTCTTTGCCACACTGAATGTCATTTGGTAGGTACAATTTAAAAAGAAAGCAGATGTGGAAATTGCAGTGGGCCTGACAATCTTAAATTCAGTTCTGTTCCTTCGTAATTTAACGTATTTTTCACTTTGTTGACATGACAGCTGGCTTGTTTATATCATCCCTGCATACATCTATGGGACACCAAAGGAAATAAGGTAAGTTTCTTGCAAACGTGAACATTTAAAATTTGCATTTGACTTGAAAATGCAACGAATACAAATTGGTGCCTCTAAAGTATCAATAATTGTTTTTGGAATTCCGGCTTTATCAATTATCGACACAAACACAATGAAATTGAATAGAAATGGATTACAAAAGCACGCTTTTCATAGCACATACGTCTCTTCTCGGTTATTCTAAGTGTATAAACAAAAAGGAATTACAGTACTGAGGCAAGAAGCGTAATATTTTTACGTATTACTGTATTGAATACGCATTTAAGATCAGAAAAACGTTTGAAGTTGCGTTCCTTATGCTGTGTTGTTCACTAAAACCGAGTAACATTTACTATATAAAACAAATATCACGTGTACACGACATAAATAACGAACAAGAAGCAATTGTAAACACTCGTCTGCTAATGTTTTGGGGGATCCAAGATGGCGGCAGGCCCCGCCCACTGACTTCAAAACAACGTACAGCGCAAGTCTGTAGCGCCATCTCCCCTTATTCTACCTCCATGCTTAGCATCCTCCCATCTGTTGAGCCAAAGACCATACTACAGCACACTCGTAACTCAACTCGAACGACAATATCGATATCTCGATAGAGCCTGACAAAGAGTGTATACATTTTCTGGAGGACTCTGTGTTATAGTGATAAGCGAGTTTCGAAATAAATTAAGTCTTGTTAAGTAGAAAAGACTTTCCCTTATGTAGATATAATACTCTAAACTCTTTATCAGGGTAATAAGAGTGTTTAAATTAATTTCATTGTTACCCACCATTATGGCACATAATAAGATTTTTTATAAATGCAGCCAAGGAAGCTGAATTCATCTAAATATTAATACTGAATTTTCTAAATATGGTAAAACTCTAAATATATATTGCAAAAATTTTAATAATTTTGTGTTCAATGTGTCCTTATTGGGGTACATAAGCCGAGTACATTGTTAAATGGTAACCTGATGACAAATCACTTCTATTTTATTATTTCAGATGTTTCAAGAGTAATAACTGCAATACTGTTCTTTTTTGTGCCTACATTTTTAATGATCTGTGACTAATGCACATTTATGAGATGATACTCTAGATTTATGGCCTTGGATTTAAAAATAGTTTCGTGACCTACATCAGATTAGGTATAATTTAGAAAAGACAGTCAAAAGCAACATTAATCAATCTTTGCTCTGAATAACTTACAGTGAATTGATGAAAGATTTATTTATATGGATTCAACGGATTTGCACCCACTAGAAACCAAGAACAAGAATAAGTTATCATTACTTAAATGCATAAGCATATACAACTTACTGATGCTGGTGGTATCTCATGCAGGAAAAAGTACACACAGTGGAGAAATGACAGCACTCACGCAATCGAACTGTAATAATTAAAATTCCTCAGTGGGATGGTGGCGCTGAAATGTCAGTGCTCCAAGACCCTGACACAACTTGCTGACAGTGTGGTGACATCAGTGTACATACACAGCACAACTGGTCACAGACGGAAGGGGAGAGGGGAAGGGGGAGTATGGTAGCCTTCACAAAACAGTGAAATGACAATGTCAGTAATGATTATAAAGAATCCGCCTCGATTGCAAACAGAAACCGGATGTTGACCTAGGTTTCGGCGCGGATAACCACGCCTTCTACGGAACACACTAAATCTAGAAACTGCCTAAAGAGGCATGGTCCAGCATTAATACAGAACGCCCAAAAGGGCAAAAGACTCGCATAAAATGTAAAATAAATGGTACATGCGTACCGTGTCAATAGCTGCGCTTAGCTCAAACGTCAGAAGCGTGTTTCCTCACCCCAGCCAACATTCAGTGGGCCGCAGGCTCTCAGGTAAACTGAGGTGGCGACAGCAGCTAGGCTGTGAGAATGTTGGAAAGAAACGTGCATGCGCAAATTGAGAAATCGTCTTCTTCGATGTGGCTGGCATAAAATATGTTATGAAAGTGTTCCGATGACTGGGTCGAAGGGGCAGGAAGTTAATGTGTGTGTATGTATAATGTCCTAGCTTGAGGACGATTTTATAGAACTATAGAACGTGGATAGGCTGAAACTATATATGTGGGATAGCAAATTCCATGGATGGTCAAAATGCATGCTCGCAGGATAGACAAAATACCATCAGCTATAAGCAGGCTAAAAATATGGGGGATGAATAATCCATTTTTCACTTACTTTGGGTCAGTGATAGTATTTGATGACTTCTCTTGGATAAGTGTGTAAAGTTACAAATTAAATTCTAAGCACTATTGACCAGAAAAAGGTCAAATTAGTATGACAGGCTTAATGTAATTCCGTACAAGGATGTACAATGCCACCTTCATCACCCTTAATACCTAATGACCGACAAAGGTCATTATGTATAGTGCTATCAGACATGTACCAAAATAGTGTAAAAAGAACCTAAAGCTAAACTAGTTCCTTAAAATCGGGTACTTGAGGTACTGAACCATGAAGGTTAATCAAGTGAGGTCTGCGAACGTATATAGCGTGGAATAGACAAATTACCTCTATGTTCTAATAGCTGTTGACGTGAAAGGTCAAATAATGTAACAGGGTTAATATACATGTGTGAAAGGACGTACAACATCGCTTTCATTGCTCTTATTATCTATTGGCCGACAGATGTCAAAGTGATTAGTGCTGTCAGCTGGTACCAGAATGGTATGCAAAGTTATGTGTATATGCATGAAGAGACATACGATGTCACATCAACTTTTTTTTGGAAAAAGTTAAGGATTATTTCCTTATTTTAAGCCAGAGCTCAGACTTGGAATGAATATGACTAAAAACATCCTTGCATCGCCATATTCAACTTGGATAATTATAACTAAGAGGGAATGGCTATTTGGACCATATCAGAAATGTTGGAGCTTGTAAGAAGTGTGAATACTCCGTACATGTACAAGAATCACTCATTACAAGACGTTAAATGAAAGAAAAAAGCATGTGTATTGCATTAGTATGCCCACATTTGTAAGGACAGCTGTAATAACCTAGAGTGTGACTGAACAAATTGACCACCCGTGACACCAAATGACCGCATGAATGCATCGGCTATCTTCTGTGTCATATGGTGGAATGTGAAGCACTGAGCAAGGGAATAAAAAAACCTTCGAAAAAATTTTTGTTTTTTAACTGGTGCTGGTGGTTAAGGATGCAGTCTTTGTCATACCATAGATGTTTGAAAATCACCTTTTCTTCTAATATGTCTAATTTCATACTCTTAACTTCAGAATGAAGCAACTCGGTACTGGCCAGGGGATTAGGCATGTGTGCCACTTTTTGTCAGTCACATGGAAGAAGACGATTTCTCAATTTACACATGCGCGTTCCTTTCTGACATTCTCACAGGCTAGTTGCAGGTGGCACTTCAGTTTACCTGAGAGCCTGCGGCCCGCCGAACGTTGGCTGGGGTGAGGAAGCACGCTTCTGACGTTTGGGCTAAGTACAGCTATTGACAAGGTACACACATTTTACATTTTATGGGAGTCATTTGCCCTTTTGGGCGTTCTGTATTAATGTTGGACCATGCCTCTTTAGGCAGTTTGTAGTTTTAGTGTGTTCCGAAGAAGGTGCAGTTATCAGCGCCAAAACCTAGGTCAACATCAGATATCTATTTGCAATCGAGGCAGATTCTTTATAATCATTAAATTATTCACGATTGCTGATGTGCTGCAATGTTAAAAGTTCTCAATGTCAGCAATTATTGGGATGCTGATGATGCTGTCAGCAACTCTGGGAGTGTTGATGCTGCTATCAGCGAATTCCTTGCCAGAGCCCTCAGTGATCCCCTACAAAGAAGACCATTTTCTACACTGCAAGAAGTTTCTGCATCAACCATGTCACATCCAGAAATTTATTGTGCTGCACCACGGAGCACTGTTTCCACATTGTTCATTTCATCATTTTTTAAGCCTTTTTCTATATAAAATAGACTTTACTGCAGTTTTCAAGAGTAAGTGACTTGTTTCTCATCAATGTGTATCTTGTAAATAAAGTGTTGTTTGGAGTTCTATGAGTGCTCATAAATTTGTGTGCTATAATGGCTGATTACCTGAAAAAACAAACGAAATTTGTTTGGATGGTTATTTGTCTACTGGTTCATAGCTTGACTACTGTTAGTGTAGAGTAAGTTAATTTTGTAGTGTAGCTTCTGCTCAGCTTAAGCACTATAGTCTTCTGATTTACTTGAATTCTGTGATCGTTGTAAGTAGTAACGAGTCCATAGGGTTTCAGTTATAGCACAGAGAAACCCTCACAGCAGCATCAGTAGTAATTAATTTGTATATATAATTTAGTTTAGCAATTTTATTACGTGATTCTATATCAAAATGAACAATAATTATCTATATTTCTGCTTTAAATAGTTGTATTTATTTTGTTGTAAGTGTTTGCATATTTTTGTGTAGTTAGTGCACAGTCAGATAATTTTGTAGTACAGATTTTAGATTTTTTAAAAATCTTGTTTATATTTTTGTGCATTACAATTTGTTGTGCCACAGCTATGTAATGTTTATCTCTTCTTGAGATTGTGCATATATATATATATATATATATATATATATATATATATATATATATATATATATATATATATATATATATATATATGTGTGTATGTATGTATGTATGTATAATTAAACAAATTGCTTGTATACTGTTGACATATTTGATTTCTTTATTTTTTTGCAGCGAATAAATTGTCTTTTCTTTTAAGCCACAAATTTCGTAATTTGTGCACCAGTCATGTTGTGAACTTATTTCTGGTATCCTTGGTTATATTCATCTTCTTCCACCATAACTATTTATCTCTTGACCGTGTGTATAACAGTTCTTAATCGGGCTTCTTCTTCTGATGCAGGCCTGACATTGAGATGATGCACGGAAGAAAAGAAAACTTTCGTGGTTTTGCACAAAAAACGAATTTTAAGATTTCATATTTTCATATGATTATTATTCAGACAACACTGTATTACAAGAAAAACGTCTTCTCGCCATGAGAACTAAAGACAAAGTCTCTCTATTAATTGAGAAAAAATTGAATGTGGTTTCCCTCATTGGTTATTGCCTTCCATCATTAGTGGCACAACAACTGAGAGAAAATTTGGAATACATTTCACATAAATTTTCTCAGCATGTTATAGTGCTCCCTGCCGCCGTTGGATAAGCAGCTGCAGCAGCAAGTCGTATACTCCTAGCTCACTCATTTGTTACATAGTTTAATTCTTAATTTCTTTACGTGTTTTTGGTACTTGCATTGTTTAATTCATAAATTTCGGGCGTATTATAGTATTTGGGAGTTGTAGCATCGCGTTTTAGTACCTGAATAGTGCAAATTCGCGTAGTCGTTTGTCTTCTGTTTTTGTTTTGAACGGCCAGTGTCGGTTGGTCACAGTCAGTGTGCTCCCTGCCGCCGTTGGATAAGCAGCTGCAGCAGCAAGTCGTATACTCCTAGCTCACTCATTTGTTACATAGTTTAATTCTTAATTTCTTTGCGTGTTTATGGTACTTGCATTGTTTAATTCATAAATTTCGGGCGTATTATAGTATTTGAGAGTTGTAGCATCGCGTTTTAGTACCTGAATAGTGTAAATTCTCGTAGTCGTTTGTCTTCTGTTTTTGTTTTGAACGGCCAGTGTCGGTTGGTCACAGTCAGTGTGCTCCCTGCCGCCGTTGGATAAGCAGCTGCAGCAGCAAGTCGTATACTCCTAGCTCACTCATTTGTTTCATAGCTTAATTCTTAATTTCTTTGCGTGTTTTTGGTACTTGCATTGTTTAATTCATAAATTTCGGGTGTATTATAGTATTTGAGAGTTGTAGCATCGCGTTTTAGTACCTGAATAGTGTAAATTCGCGTAGTCTCCTTCCGCCGCCGAGCAGTGTCAGCAGTGCGCAAGTAGCAGCATTACTGCATTTACTAGGCAATCTTGTATTTTAATAACCGTTTAAATTTTGTTGATTTGTTTGCGCTCTCAGTAGATTAGTTCAGACGTTCTTTGCAAAACAGTTTTTAGCATGGATAGGGTCTGCAACTGCTGTGTTCGGATGCAGGCTGAGTTGGCATCCCTTCGCTCGCAGCTTCAGTCTGTGTTGGCTTCGGTCACACAGCTTGAGGCTGTTGCCAATGGGCATCACTGTGGGGGTCCGGATGGGGGTTTGTCGGGGACGGCCAGCTCGTCCCACGCATCCCCTGATCGGACTACGACTGTGGTTGCCCGGGATACTGCCCACGTTGAGGGTGATCCCTCACCTGTGGTAGAGTGGGAGGTCGTCTCAAGGTGTGGCAGGGGGCGAAAGACATTCCGGAGGGCTGAATGGAAAGCCTCTCCAGTTTGTCTGACGAACCGGTTTCAGGCTCTGTCTCAGGCTGATACTGATCTTCGGCCTGACATGGCTGCTTGTCCTGTTCCAGAGGTTGCCCCTCAGTCTGCAAGAACCGGGCAGTCGCAGAGGGTGGGTTTACTGGTAGTTGGGAGCTCCAACGTCAGGCGCGTAATGGGGCCCCTTAGGGAAATGGCAGCAAGAGAGGGGAAGAAAACCAATGTGCACTCCGTGTGCATACCGGGGGGAGTCATTCCAGATGTGGAAAGGGTCCTTCCGGATGCCATGAAGGGTACAGGGTGCACCCATCTGCAGGTGTTCGCTCATGTCGGCACCAATGATGTGTGTCGCTATGGATCGGAGGAAATCCTCTCTGGCTTCCGGCGGCTATCTGATTTGGTGAAGACTGCCAGTCTCGCTAGCGGGATGAAAACAGAGCTCACCATCTGCAGCATCGTCGACAGGACTGACTGCGGACCTTTGGTACAGAGCCGAGTGGAGGGTCTGAATCAGAGGCTGAGACGGTTCTGCGACCGTGTGGGCTGCAGATTCCTCGACTTGCGCCATAGGGTGGTGGGGTTTCGGGTTCCGCTGGATAGGTCAGGAGTCCACTACACGCAGCATGCGGCTACACGGGTAGCAGGGGTTGTGTGGCGTGGGCTGGGCGGTTTTTTAGGTTAGATGGCCTTGGGCAAGTACAGAAAGGGCAACAGCCTCAATGGGTGCGGGGCAAAGTCAGGACATGCGGGGAACAAGCAGCAATCGGTATTGTAATTGTCAACTGTCGAAGCTGCGTTGGTAAAGTACCAGAACTTCAAGCGCTGATAGAAAGCACCGAAGCTGAAATCGTTATAGGTACAGAAAGCTGGCTTAAGCCAGAGATAAATTCTGCCGAAATTTTTGCAAAGGTACAGACGGTGTTTAGAAAGGATAGATTGCATGTTAGTAGTAGTTTATCCTGTAGTGAAGTAGAAGTGGATAGTTCCTGTGAATTATTATGGGTGGAGGTTACACTCAACAACCGAGCTAGGTTAATAATTGGCTCCTTTTACCGACCTCCCGACTCAGCAGCATTAGTGGCAGAACAACTGAGAGAAAATTCGGAATACATTTCACATAAATTTTCTCAGCATGTTATAGTCTTAGGTGGAGATTTCAATTTACCAGATATAGACTGGGACACCCCCCCATGAACCATGGACCTTGCCGTTGGTGGGGAGGCTTGCGTGCCTCAGCGATACAGATAGCCGTACCGTAGGTGCAACCACAACGGAGGGGTATCTGTTGAGAGGCCAGACAAACGTGTGGTTCCTGAAGAGGGGCAGCAGCCTTTTCAGTGGTTGCAAGGGTAACAGTCTGGATGATTGACTGATCTGGCCTTGTAACAATAACCAAAACGGCCTTGCTGTGCTGGTACTGCGAACGGCTGAAAGCAAGGGGAAACTACAGCCGTAATTTTTCCCGAGGGCATGCAGCTTTACTGTATGGCATGGAGAGCTGCATCAAACCAGTTTCAGGACTGAAGACCACAACAACAACAACAGACTGGGACACTCAGATGTTTAGGACGGGTGGTAGGGACAGAGCATCGAGTGACATTATACTGAGTGCACTATCCGAAAATTATCTCGAGCAATTAAATAGAGAACCAACTCGTGGAGATAACATCTTGGACCTACTGATAACAAACAGACCCGAACTTTTCGACTCTGTATGTACAGAACAGGGAATCAGTGATCATAAGGCCGTTGCAGCATCCCTGAATATGGAAGTTAATAGGAATATAAAAAAAGGGAGGAAGGTTTATCTGTTTAGCAAGAGTAATAGCAGGCAGATTTCAGACTACCTAACAGATCAAAACGAAAATTTCTGTTCCGACACTGACAATGTTGAGTGTTTATGGAAAAAGTTCAAGGCAATCGTAAAATGCGTTTTAGACAGGTACGTGCCGAGTAAAACTGTGAGGGACGGAAAAAACCCACCGTGGTACAACAACAAAGTTAGGAAACTACTGCGAAAGCAAAGAGAGCTCCACTCCAAGTTTAAACGCAGCCAAAACCTCTCAGACAAACAGAAGCTAAACGATGTCAAAGTTAGCGTAAGGAGGGCTATGCGTGAAGCATTCAGTGAATTCGAAAGTAAAATTCTATGTACCGACTTGACAGAAAATCCTAGGAAGTTCTGGTCTTACGTTAAATCAGTAAGTGGCTCGAAACAGCAGATCCAGACACTCCGGGATGATGATGGCATTGAAACAGAGGATGACACGCGTAAAGCTGAAATACTAAACACCTTTTTCCAAAGCTGTTTCACAGAGGAAGACCGCACTGCAGTTCCTTCTCTAAATCCTCGCACAAACGAAAAAATGGCTGACATCGAAATAAGTGTCCAAGGAATAGAAAAGCAACTGGAATCACTCAATAGAGGAAAGTCCACTGGACCTGACGGGATACCAATTCGATTCTACACAGAGAACGCGAAAGAACTTGCCCCCCTTCTAACAGCCGTGTACCGCAAGTCTCTAGAGGAACAGATGGTTCCAAATGATTGGAAAAGAGCACAGATAGTCCCAGTCTTCAAGAAGGGTCGTCGAGCAGATGCGCAAAACTATAGACCTATATCTCTGACGTCGATCTGTTTTAGAATTTTAGAACATGTTTTTTGTTCGAGTATCATGTCGTTTTTGGAAACCCAGAATCTACTATGTAGGAATCAACATGGATTCCGGAAACAGCGATCGTGTGAGACCCAACTCGCTTTATTTGTTCATGAGACCCAGAAAATATTAGATACAGGCTCCCAGGTAGATGCTATTTTTCTTGACTTCGGCAAGGCGTTCGATACAGTTCCGCACTGTCGCCTGATAAACAAAGTAAGAGCCTACGGAATATCAGACCAGCTGTGTGGCTGGATTGAAGAGTTTTTAGCAAACAGAACACAGCATGTTGTTATCAATGGAGAGACGTCTACAGACGTTAAAGTAACCTCTGGCGTGCCACAGGGGAGTGTTATGGGACCATTGCTTTTCACAATATATGTAAATGACCTAGTAGATAGTGTCGGAAGTTCCATGCGGCTTTTCGCGGATGATGCTGTAGTATACAGAGAAGTTGCAGCATTAGAAAATTGTAGCGAAATGCAGGAAGATCTGCAGCGGATAGGCACTTGGTGCAGGGAGTGGCAACTGACCCTTAACATAGACAAATGTAATGTATTGCGAATACATAGAAAGAAGAATCCTTTATTGTATGATTATATGATAGCGGAACAAACACTGGTAGCAGTTACTTCTGTAAAATATCTGGGAGTATGCGTGCGGAACGATTTGAAGTGGAATGATCATATAAAATTAATTGTTGGTAAGCCGGGTACCAGGTTGAGATTCATTGGGAGAGTGCTTAGAAAATGTAGTCCATCACCAAAGGAGGTGGCTTACAAAACACTTGTTCGACCTATACTTGAGTATTGCTCATCAGTGTGGGATCCGTACCAGATCGGTCTGACGGAGGAGATAGAGAAGATCCAAAGAAGAGCGGCGCGTTTCGTCACAGGGTTATTCGGTAACCGTGATAGCGTTACGGATATGTTTAATAAACTCAAGTGGCAGACTCTGCAAGAGAGGCGCTCTGCATCGCGGTGTAGCTTGCTATCCAGGTTTCGAGAGGGTGCGTTTCTGGATGAGGTATCGAATATATTGCTTCCCCCTACTTATACCTCCCGAGGAGATCACGAATGTAAAATTAGAGAGATTAGAGCGCGCGCGGAGGCTTTCAGACAGTCGTTCTTCCCCCGAACCATACGCGACTGGAACAGGAAAGGGAGGTAATGACAGTGGCACGTAAAGTGCCCTCCGCCACACACCGTTGGGTGGCTTGCGGAGTATAAATGTAGATGTAGATGTAGATGTAAAATACACCTTTTGCTGACACTTACAGTAGTCGCGCTAATAATTATTAGCGTTGCTTTTCTTACGTACCAATACAATAGCCCCCACACTCTGCGGTGACATGCAATGGAAGTGCACAGTGTTTTGTATTTCTTCTTGTATTTTTGCGTTGGATATGTCAGCTTGTCTCGCTTACACATTACCTTACAGGAAATACATAACTTACATACAGAATGATAGTTCACTAAGTGTTTACATGAGAGCGCTGCTAGAGCGACTACATGTCCTTTTGGCAATATTGCTAGTCTCTGTGCGCATGCACGCTAAATTTCTTTGGTCACTTCTCAACAACCATTAAATGTTCCACATATTATTGGGTATGGTGGTCTGCCCTTCCACTCGTACGTTTGTTGTCATTTTCACTCTGAGTGCCGTACTATCTGTCTAATAATTTGCAGTGGCGTGGTCTCCCATTGTCTCCAAGAACCGATGCTGCAGCAGATAATTCACCGTTGATACAACCCAGGAAGGATCTTCTCCGTCGTATCCACATTTTCAGTGGATGAACACTGCACTTCAACACCCGACATCAAGGTAAGTGATGCTTGCACAATTGTAGTTTGCTGATTAATATATCAGACGTTGTGCAGCATGACATTACCATAACTGATTAGTTGCACTACTGCACATACGTCTGGATACCACTATCTGTTTCGTCGTTCACTTTGGCGTAAGAACTGTTTTCAGTCCTTGAGGTTTTTTCCCTTTCTGTTAGTTTTTCAAGTTCATCTCTTACACATGGCTCGAGACACACATAAAATTCACTTAAACATTTTGACATAACAATGCACATTACAGTAGCTTACATCTAAGGCTGACACTCCACCCCTTATTTGCATCGAACACAGAAAATTCTTAAGTACTACAACATTACAAAATTCCTTCTTCAATTACTGTTCCTGGTTAGTATAGTTTGTTTGTTAACTTCAAAAAAAATTCCTTTGTGCATAAGTACAAGTAACTTCTTTACATTAATTTACATCATGTTACGATCTATCAGTGTTCAGAAAGGATAGATTAAATACAGTTGGTGTTGGAGTATTTATTGCTGTCAGAGGTAGTTTAGTTTGCCTTGTAGCGAAATTGACGTAGATAGTTCGTGTGAAATAGTGTGGGTAGAGGTTATACCTGACAATCGGACTAAACTATTAGTTGGATCGTTTTACCAACACCCCAACTCAGAAGATATATTTGCTGAACAGTTCAAAGAAAACTTCAGTCTCATTTCAAATAAGTACCCCGCTCATACAATTATAGTCGGCGGTGACTTCAATCTACAGTCGATATGCTGGAAAAATTATACATTTAAAGACAGAGGCAGGCACAAAACGCCATCTGAAATTGTACTGAATGCTATCTCAGAAAATTATATTGAACAATTAGTTCATGAGCCCATTCTAAGTGTAAATGGTTGGGAAAGCATACTTGACGTTTTAGCAACAAATAATCCTGGACAAATAGTGAGTATTGTGGCGAATACAAGGATTAGCGGCCACAAGGCAGTTGCTGCTATGCTGAATAACGTAACACCTACAATCATCAAAAAGGCATGCAAAGTATATCTATTTAAAAAACCTGATAAAAATGCTCTATTTAAGAGACCGTCTTCACTCCATCTGATCTGATCATGTGAAAGTGTAGAGGAGCTGTGGAATGTTTTCAAAGAGATAGTATCAACAACAATTGAGAGATATATACTACATAAATTAATAAGTGATGGTACTGATCCCCCATGGTACACAAAACAGGTTAAATCGCTGTTACAGAAGGAACGAAAAGAGCATGCCAAACTTAAAAGAACATAAAATCCCCAAGATTGGTGAAGTTTTACAGAAGTTCGAAATACAATGCGTACTTCAATGCGAGATGCTTTTAATAATTTCCACAACGTAATTCTGTCTCGAAATCCAAAGAGATTCTGGTCATACATAAAGCACACCAGTGGCAAGAGGAAATCAATACCTCCACTACGCGATAGCAACGCTGAAGTCACTGATGACAGTGCCACTAAAGCAGAGTTATTAAACACCAAAGACGACGAAGTAAATATTCCTTAATTCCAATCAATAACAACTGCCAAAATGAGAAACATAGAAGTAGATATCCTCGGTGTAGCAAAGCAGCTTAAATCACTTAATAAAGGGAAAGCCTCCTGTCCATATTGTATACCAGTCAGGTTCCTCTCAGAGCATGCTGATAAAATAGCTCCATATTTAGCAATGATATACAACCACTCGCTCACAGAAATATCTGTACTTAAAGACTGGAAAATTGCTCAAGTCACACCGATACCCAAAAAGGGAAATAGGAGTAATCCGCTGAATTACAAGTCTATATCACTAACGTCGATTTGCACTAGGGTTTTGGAACATATACTGTATTCGAACATTATGAAGTACCTCGAAGAAAACGATTTATTGACACATAGTCACCACGGATTCAGAAAATATTGTTCTTGTGAAACACAACTAGCTCTTTATACTCACGAAGTAATAAGTGCTATCGACATGGGATGTCAACGTGATTCCATTTTTTTAGATTTCCAGAAGCTTTCGCCAGCGTTCCTCACAGGCGTCTTCTAACCAAACTGCGTGCCTACGGAGTAGCGCCTCAGTTGTGCGACTGGATTCGTGATTTCCTGTTACAAAGGCCACAGTTCGTACTAATAGATGGAAAGTCATCGAGTAAAACAGAAGTAATGTCCGGCGTTCCCCTAGGAAGGGTTATAGGCCCTCTATTGTTTCTGATCTATATTAAGGACATAGGAGACAATCTGAGTAGCGATCTTAAATTGTTTGCAGGTGATGATATCATTTACCATCTTGGCCAAAATGAATTGCCAAATGATTTAGATAAGATAACTGTATAATGCAAAAAACGGCAATTGAGAATAGAGAAAAGCATGAAGTTATTCACATGAGTACTAAAAGAAATCCACTAAATTTCTGTTACGCTATAAGTCACACAAATCTGAAGCCTGTAAATTCAATTAAATACTTAGGGATTACAATTACATATAGCATAAATTGGAACGATCACATGGATAATGTTGTGGTTAGAACAAACCAAAGACAGTGATTCATTGACAGAACACTTAGAAGGTGTAACAAGTCTATCTAAAGAGACTGCTTACACCATGCTTGTCCGCCATATTCTGGAGTATTGCTGTGTAGTGTGGGATCCGCATCAGGTGGGACTGACAGATGACATCGAAAAAGTACAAAGAATGTCAGCTCGTTTTGTATTATCGCGAAATAGGGGATATAGTGTCACAGACATGATACTTGAATTGGAGGGGCAATCATTAAAACAAAGGCGTTTTTCGTTGCGACGGGATCTTCTCATAAAATTTCAATCACCAGTTTTCTCCTCCATTTGCGAAAACATTCTGCTGCCACTCACCCACATAGGGAGAAATGATCATCACGATAAAATAAGAGAAATCAGGGTTCGCACAGAAAAATTTAAGTACTCGTTTTTCGCGCCTTCGAGAGTGAAACGGAAGAGAGACTACTTGAAGTTGGTTCATTGAACCCTCAGCCAGACACTTTATTGTGAATAAAAGAGTAATCACGTAGATGTAGATGTTACGATATATGCATTTGCTGCATCCGCATTTTATTTTCCAGTCATGCATGCATCAGTTATGAGAGTTTAATAGGGAGAAACAGAAAGAAACATTTACATCAGGATTTTACTTTACGCGTTGCTGACTTAACTTCCATTTTTCGCCACCACCTGCGATAGGGAGGGTATAAGGAATACTATTCTACTGGTTTATGGATTACTAAGGAAATGCTATTCGTCCTTTCTTAAATCACTTGTCAGGGAACTCCCTTTTCATGGAACAGAAATGCGTTAACGACTCATGTACTATATACCAATGTGTTGCTTATAATTGTTTACATGTAGCTTTGTGTTCGTAAAGCAACAGTTTTCTTTTATTTGCATTACGTTACGCTCACCTCTTTACGGTTAGGTGGAAATGTCGTCGTATATATTCGCATGTGACGCGATATGAATTCGTTAGTTTTATTTGAAGTCACATGCCTCTGTGTTTAGGTGCACTTTATAGTCAGGATTTGTGGGTAAATGTTTTGTAGTTGCACTTCGACGATGTATATTCTTATTCTTCATTTGCTTGATGACCAAAATATACACATAGACATACTAATAACTACAACATTTCTTTGAGATGCGGCCCGTTTTTTCGTCTGGTACCTATAACACCCTCGTAAATCTCTTCTCCTGCGCCGTGTCGATGCACTGGTGTCGGCCGGTGTGGCCGAGCGGTTCTAGGCGCTACAGTCTCGAACCGCGCGACCGCTACGGTCGCAGGTTCGAATCCTGCCTCGGGCATAGATCTGTGTGATGTCCTTAGCTTAGTTAGATTTAAGTAGTTCTAAGTTCTAGGGGACTGATGACCCCAGATTTTAAGTCCCGTAGTGCTCAGAGCCATTTGAACCATTTTGATGCGCTGGTTGCTGTAATATAAAAAATTTATAACTAACTTAAAAACTAATTATGTTTCGTAGCTCACAGGCCATGCGTATACTCGGTCATCACATTCGTTTGCCAACGTTTTTTATATTTCATTGTTATTTGTTTATATATTTATTTACTTGCATTTGTATTCCTTTGATTCATTTGCCCTGCAAAGAAAATTACTTTGACATCTCCCATGGTATCTTATCCTTTTGTTAGTTAACACGTCCTGTATGTTTCATTGTAATGATTTCTTTTAATTCTAATTACATTGTATATATTTTATTATTGATGCAACTTCCCATATTGATATAAATCTAATATTATATTCCTTCGTTCTCTGATAGTAAATATAGTTGTTACATGTTATTATTTATTTCGAAATTGGGCTTAATACTTGTGCAGCTTCGCGTTTCTATTTGGTTGCGCCACGAGTTAGTCTGTTGTGCTTGAGTAAGGTCAATATCTCTTCCATAGTACTGACGTAAACATGCATTGTTGAGCGCGCACAGCTGAGTTGTACGCTGCTCCAGTTTGCATTTCGCTCCTCGTGAAGCTGTGTCTCTTCACTTCCCCCCAAACAAATGTTTATCTTTGCTTGCAAAACAAGAAAATTACTTTAGTTTATACACATTTAATTTAAAATACACATAATAAAACAACTTACTTATAAAACTGTGACATTACTTATAAATGAATTTTATGACAAGAAAACTGCTGTGACTTTGTGTCACTACTCATGAAAATCTTTTAAGTCTTTGTGAGGGTGGAGACCTTTGACTCTCCCCATTCTTTCATATACCAACTTATAAAATCCAGGATAAGGTATTTTTGCAATAATATAGGGCACTGAGTATAGTAATTACCATTTATTGTTCACCTTACCGATTTTTGTCGATTTGGGATGTGTTCTCAAGAGGACTCGTCCCCTATTCTTGCCTTTCCAAGAAATGTGTAACTCGTTTTAACTTTTTGTTGTATATTCCCTTTCTGTATTCTGCAGTATTCTCTAGTGTAATTACTACCATTGGGCATGGATATGTGTGATGTCCTTAGGATAGTTAGGTTTAAGTAGTTCTAAGTTCTAGGGGATTGATGACCGCAGCAGTTAAGTCCCATAGTGCTCAGACCCATTTTGTAATTACTGCTAGCTTGATTTTATTCTGTACAGTCATCTCTTTAGTAGATAATTTTGGTAAAGGTGAATCCCATTCTCCAGTTTGCTTTGTGTTAAACGTAAGTTCATTAGGGGCGAAACCTGTGGAAGAGTGGGGAGATTGTTTACTATTTGCATAAATGGAGTCACGTATTCAATCCATCGTGAATGTTTTTTATGAGCATAAGTCCTTATAAATCTATTGAATTCTTTAAACACCCTCCCCACAGGACTTGCTTCTGGGTGGAAAAAACATATCAAGATGTGTTTAATGCACTGTGTACTCATGAATTGTTTCGATTTTCTTCCCACGAAATAGGGTGCATTGTCTGTTAATATGACTTTGGGTTTCCCTACTCTTCGTAAATAATCCTCTTCAATTATCCTTATGATGCTACTGGCTGTAGTGTTTTGATACCATAAAGTTTGATTTATTTTGTGAAAATATCATAAACAGCTATTACGTATTTGACATCACATTTTGCTCTAGGATATGGCCCTGCGATATACAGAGAAACCATTTCCAGTGGAGCTTTGGTTGGTATTGGGTGTACTTCTGTAGACTTTGAGATATTGGATGGTTTTGTTCTTTGACAAATAGCACACTTTTTTAATATTTTGAAACACGTCGTCGTAAATTAGAAAAGTAACAAAGTTTGGAAATCTTGTCTGTACATTTTGTTACTCCGTAGTGTCCCCATACTTTGTGTGTGTGTTTGATAAATTCGTGGATATATTCCTCTGGAAGGCATACACACCAAGGGTTAGACCTTTCGTGCTTTCGGTGGAACAAAACGGCTTTGTATAACTGATACCATTTACTTACCTTGTGCTTTGCGTTCTGGTTAAAATTTTGCATTGCCTTCTTCCAACTGTTATCTTGCTGTTGTAGTATTCCCATTTGTTTGCAAAAAATTTTGTAGTCTAATTTTTGTGTACTACTTTGCATCAATAATGTACGGATTTCTGAATCGTGTTCAGACAGTTCACTGAACTCGTCTCTAGTCCCTGTGGTAATCTGGATAATGCATCTGCAATAACATTCCTGACTGCCCTTTATGTATATTATTTCAAAATCGAATTCCTGTAGGTACAAACACCACGTCGCTAGTGTTCGGTGTAACAGTTTACATGTTAAGAGAAAAGATAATGATTGGTGATCACAATAGACTTCAGTGTTTTTACCCCAAAGAAAATATTCAAACTTCTTAAACGCCCAAATTACTGCTAAACTTTCCAGTTCTGATATGGAATATGATCTTTCTGCCTCTGGTAAAGTTCTGCTGGCAAAGCTGGTGACTTTTGGTACTGTTTTTCCTTCTCCTTCCTGTATCTGAAACAAATATCCCCCCAACCCCTGAGACGAGGCGTCGATTCTTAAACTAAAGTTTTTGGACATGTCAGGATGACTCAAACTGTTTGCTGATATTAATGCATTTTAATTTTGGTAAAGTCCTCCTGGCATCTGTCATCCCATAAACAAGGCTTATTGGTTGGGATTGGGGTTGTTTGGGGGGAAGAGACCAAACTGCGAGGTCATCGGTCTCATCGGATTAGGGAAGGACGCGGAAGGAAATCGGCCGTGCCCTTTCACAGGAACCATCCCGGCATTTGCCTGGGGAGATTTAGGGAAATCACGGAAAACCTAAATCAGGATGGCCGGACGCGGGATTGAACCGTCGTCCTCCCGAATGCGAGTCCAGTGTGCTAACCACTGCGCCACCTCGCTCGGTGTCAAGGCTTATTCTTTCTTAACAAGTTAAGTAGGGCATCGCTATTCATAAGCTGCTGTGATATAAATTTTCGGAAAAAGGAAGTTAGTCCTAGATATGCTTTCAATTGTTTTCTGTTCCGTGTGGGTGGACAATTACGTATGGCATCTAGTTTCTTTGGGTCTGGTAATATACCCTGTTCTGATACAGTATGTCCTAAAGATTTCACTTGTTCTTTGCCAAAGTTAGATTTTTTAAGATATTCTGTTACTGTGTAATCCCTGAAATAATTTTTCCATTATACTCACGTGTTCTGCCCAAGTTGATGTGGCTATTAACATATCGACAACATAAATGGTAATATTAGTGAACAGTTCTGGTCCTAAGACCTTGTCCAAGGCTGATATAAATGCGCCTGCACTAATGTTTAAGCCAAAGGGCAGAACTTGAAATTCATATCTCCTGCCATTGCAGACAAATGCTGTGTATTTTCTGCTCTCCTCACGTAACTTTATTTGCCAGTAAGATAATTTAAGGTCTAGGGTGCTGCAATATTTGGTGTTATGAAATTTTAGTAACTGTTAATCTAAATTATCTGGCTTTGTTCTTCCTGGTACTAGGATTTTGTTTATGCCTCTAGCGTCTAACCATCAGGTTTGCTAACTGGTAGTATTGGGCTGCAATATGGAGAAAATGATGGCTGTATGATTCCCCATTCGCACATGCTATTGATTTCCCGCTTAACGGCTTCACGCTTTGCCCACGGTATAGGGTAAGACATAACACAAAATGTTTCATCAATAAACACTTCCAGGCTAAGTTGCCGTGGTCGATCTGTAGAACTTCTTCTCCCTGATGTTTCGTTCTCAACTACGGAGAACATCTTCCGAGGTGAGTCAACGACTGGCTGCTAGGAGCTGGGGCCGCCGCTTATATGGATATCGTAGAGGGCGCCACCTAACTCGTTGGCGCCACCGCACGTCACCTGGCGTCGATGTGCAGCTATCTCTGGCTATCGTCTGTTCTCTCGATTGCAGGCAATCGATTGTCACGTGATTGATGCAACGTCGACCGCCATAGCTTATCCAGTTTTAATCCTTCTTCTTTACGATTAAAATTGTATTGATGTTTGTGGATTTCAATTGCCTCTCTATACATACGTGTATAATAATGCGACGTCCTCGCTAGCACGCTTGTTTCACCAAATTTTATTTCGTGATCTCCATCCTTAAAAACATGTTCCGCTACTGCCAATTTGTCGATATGTCCCAAGCGACAGTTTCTTTTGTGCTCCATCAACCGTGTATTGATGCTTCTTTTTGTAGTTCCTATGTAAACCCTGCCACAACTGCATGGAATTTTATATACCCCTGGGATGCCTAGGGGGTGACGAGCATCTTTTGTTGATCTTAGGCATTCACTAATTTTCTTAGTAGGTCTGAAAATTGTCTCTACCGGAAACTTGGCTAGTACTTTCCCAACGCGATCCGTGATATTATGGATGAACGGAAGAAATACTTTTCCAGCTGATGGTTGTTGCTGTCTCCTATTTTTAGGCATTTTTCTATTTGGGTAAAGTGCTCGGTTAATGTCGTTTTTCGTATAACCATTTTTCGCAAAGGCCATTCGTAAATGATTTAGTTCTTCTTGTAAGTAACCTGGTTCACAAATTTTATTGGCCCTATCCACTAGTGTTTTTATGATCCCCCTCTTTTGCCTAGGGTGGTGGTTTGAGTTCTTATGGAGGTAGCGATCAGTATGTGAACCTTTCCTTATGGCCTAAGGTCCCATCCACCCGTTTGATAACTGATACATCCAAGAAATTAAGTTGTCTGTTCTTCTCCTTCTCCATAGTAAATTTAATCTTTGGGTTGATGCTATTTAAGTGTACCAGGAAATTACTCAAGTCTTCTTCCTCATGATTCCATATTACTAAGGTATCATTCACATACTGATACCACTTCGAGGTGCTTTTTTTGGCCGACTGCAGTGCTTGATGTTCAAAATATTCCATGAATAAATTCGCAATTGCGGGACTTAGGGGGCTTCCCATGGCTACCCCATCGATCTGTTCATAAAATTCACCATTGTACTGGAAATATGTCGAGGATAGACAGTGTTGGAACAAAATGTTTTGTGAGGATAGACATTAAGTTTATGTTCATAATCTTTGATTACTCCTGGATTCTTGTTAAAACCACTTGCATGTTTAAAAAGTAAGTCAGAAAGCTCTTGTCGTTGTGTAGCATCTAGAATATTTGATTCATTCAATTTTTGTTCTACTAATTCCTGGTTAACTTCAGTGTTGGTCTCGTGTCCGTTATCACATTTGTTCACAAAATACACGGTGGGATATGAATACTGTACAGTGACATGCGGTCCTGGGTTTACTTTGTCATACCTCTCAGGTGTGTTAATCAGGCTGATAGAAAATCTTTAGTCCTTCACAAAGAAATGGCACTTACCATTACCTATGTCTGTTTGTGCTTTGTAGGTTCTAAATGTGTCCATATCTATCAAGCAGTTGAAAATAAGTTTGTCTACTATTGAAAAACTACACTGCACAGAAAATTGTTCAATGTTCATGGTGATAAGAGCTTGGTGTTTTACTAATTTGGTTTTGCCGCCTGTAGCGGTTTGTACTTTGCAGTTTTGTACTGGCAGAACAGGAAATTTATTCCGTCTTTTTAATTCAGTGAAAAATGCTTGAGACGTTAAATTAGTCGTGAACCCTGTATCGAGTATTAACTGTGTGTCTACAGCAAAAATTGTCATTCTGATTACTGCTTCCACTTGTTGTTCAAGTGTATTTTTCGCCAGTTTTAGTTCATGTTGGTATAGACCGTCTTTTTATGTCTCCTTGTTCATCGAATCCTACGAAACATGTTTGCAAATCTGGTTTGCCCCAATCGCTTATAAGGTCTGTAGTATGGGGCTCAACTATGACCAATTCGGGTTTTACTGCGGTGTATTCTGATCTACTTCGGGACACTTTCTTGCTGTGAAATGTTGTCGCATTGTGATTTTGCTGCGTGAAGGTTGGCTGCGGTACGGCGTGTTCTATGTAATTGTTGTTGCCGCGCGCCTGCCATCGATGCAGCTGACTGTTTTCATTCACGCACGGCGCATAATTTTGAGAGGAGGGATTGAAATTAGCTTGTGGATGGTAATCGTTCCTGTTATACGGACAGTTTTGTTTAAATCTCTTGTTCCTATCATTTCCATTCCCGTATCCATTACCATGGTTAATATATCCTTCCGGTTGTGCGTACAAGCTTTACTGGCTTTTTGTATTGACCATTCAAGTTACGTTGATGTGGTGTCTGGCTGTCTGACGCCCTATTTGTTATTACTTTCTCTTCATATATTAGGTCGATTATTCTAAAACGAATAGAAAATATTCTGCGTCGTGCTCAGGTGTAGTAATTAATTTTTCACAAATATGTGATGGCAAAAGAATTTTTACATTTTTTAAAACGTCCACATGAGAAACAGGATTCGTCCAATATCGCTTTTTGTTGAGATACTTCTCAAGATATCTTCGCAAGCTACCATATTTTTTATTAAAAGGGGTGGAGTTAAAAACCTCTCGCCTAAGTCTCTCCTGTATGGCCTCTGACCAGTATTTGTCAAGAAATGGCCTTTCAAATTGTAAATACAAGGAACAACGCTCAGCTACCTCGGTCGTCCACAAAAGTATATCGCCTTGCCTGTACCAAAAAAAAAAAATTATCTTTTGTGCTTCCGTCCAATTTCTAGAAAACACATGTCGAAAAGCACTAATAAACACAACAGGATTCATCTTCTTACCTTCACTTGTAAAGGTTGGAAATTGATGGCGTCTTAATAGACCTTCCTCAGCAAATATAGTGGACAAGCTGTGTTTACATAGCTGTCGTAATTATTTACATTTCTTGTAGTTACTCGTTCTTGTGTTTTGCCCTGTAAACTTACACTCTGTGGTCTGTCATTACTATTGGCATTGTTTGTACGGTTTGCAATGATCTGTGTGCATACATTACTTTGGTTTGCTGTGGCTGTCACTTTATTTATGAGTACAACTGGTGTTTGTATCAGTTTCACCTAAGTAGTTACGTATCCTCTGCTCTGTAGCTTGCAAATTGGTGTTCACTTTGTCGATAATGTCATTTTCCTTTTGCTGAATAAGCTTTTCAACTACATCATTGATTAATTTACATTATTTCACAACCTTTTCTGCTGCAGTACTGGTTTTGTCTAAAGTACCTGCTTCAGCTTGTGAAATTACGTCAGATAAATTTTCTTTAATTTTGTCTCTTTCCTTTTTGGCACAGAGTGATTCGATTTCAAGTGATGCTACTTTTAAAGTGAGTTCATCAATAGCTATTGGTATATTTTCGTAATTCTTGTGCAGTTTGTTTAATATAGTAGAGATGTTCTTTACTGTGGAAGTTAATTGTGTTTGTGTAGGTTTGTGTGTGTGTTTTTCATCGCTTTTATTTCCTGCTCTACTGTATCATTCTGCTCGTTAAGAGTGTCTAATTTCTATTTTATACCCGTAATGTCATTGGTTACTTCGGAAAGTACATCTTGTTTTAGCTGTTTTTCCATGTCTAAATTTTACATTCATCTCCTCAAGAAAATTCTTTGTCAGATCACTGTTCTGCTGTGTGACTGTGTCCTGAAAATCTCTTAAAAACTTTTTGCTCATGTTTTATGTGGTTTATGTCTTGTGTGACTATGGTGAAGTTTTGCGACAAACTGTCAAATTTTGTATTTATGTCCGTTCGCAAATTGGTGTTCATATTTTTTATATCTGTACCTAAACTGGTGTAACTTGTGTTCATAATATCCAGTTTTTGAAGTATCGTGGCAAGTGCATCAGTTTGTCTGCTATTTAATGTACTTTGGTTGTTGAGAACTGTACATATCATCAAAGTTAGTGCTCTGTGAAAGCTCACTAGTACATGTCATTTCGGTCATGTTCATCTTTGAACTATTTAATAAGTCTAATTGTGGGAGAAAAAAAATGGTTCAAATGGATCTGAGCACTATGGGACTTAACATCTATGGTCATCAGTCCCCTAGAACTTAGAACTACCTAAACCTAACTAACCTAAGGACATCACACAACCCCTAGTAATTGTGGGAGACATGGCGCTGGTACTTCACATGTTCTATCCTGCAATTATACGCCATCTAAGCTCATTGCGTTTCCGCCATTGTCAACAATAATGGAAACTGATATTTGTGTCATTTTGTTTGAATATTAGAATTAAAATTTTTGGAAAACAGAAAACTGAAATATATTATTGTGTGAATTTAATCATACGATTTACGTGTCGTCTAGCGTTAAATATCTGCTTTTCTGACGCACGAAATGTTCTGACACAAAATCTTCAAACTTTTCTCTCGCTAATCATTACATAAAAATTCTGAAAAATTCATTACAATACATTTAGGAAGGGAAATTGAGGAAAGGAATGTCTAATTATCATGCAGGAGATGCTACCAAGCATAGAGAAGCAAGAGAATGCGTAGCGGTCCTACCTTTGCTGCGATGAAACAAACAGCGTATTTCCAAAATTTTCCGTAAATTCCGGTTTCACTTTTACTCATTTTGAATTGGTTTTCTCCACAAAAATTTTTGCTTCTGGTTATTTTGCTCCCAGTCGTGATGTTGCACATGAAAATTTAAAAATAATTAGTACATGCAAGAAAATCTCATACAATGTCGTAAATAATTTTGAATAATTTACACAACTGGTTTTATGGCTTTCTCAATGTCATGTCACGGTCGCCAGTTGCTCAAATTTTTATGTATATTTGAACAAATTCCTTGTATACTATTGGCATATTTGATTTTTTTTTCAGTGAATAAATTGTCTTATCTTTTAATCCACAAATTTCGTAAATTGTGAACCAGTGGTGTTGTGAACTTACTTCTGGTGTCCTTGGTTATATTCATCTTCTTCCGCCATAACTATTTATCTCTTGACCATGTATATAGCAGTTCTTAATTGGGCATCTTCTTCTGATGCAGGCCTGACATTGAGATGATGCGTGGAAGAAAAGAAAACTTTCGTGGTTTTGCCCAAAAAACTAATTTTAAGATTTAATATTTTCATTGGATTATTATTCAGACAACACCATATTACAAGAAAAACGTCTCCTCGCCATGAGAACTAAAGACAGAGACTCTCTATAAATTGACAAAAAAATTGAATGTGGTTTCCCTCATTTGCTATTGCCTTCCATCATAGTAAAATATATCTTTTGCTGATGCTTACAGTGGTCGCGCTAATAATTATTATCATTGCTTTTCTTATGTACCAATACAAGATCTACTTGTTTTTCCTCAATTAATCATGACTAGTTTCGTTACTATTTTTTCGTTATTTTATGTGGCACTGGTGGCCTGGTCTGGAAACGCACCTGTCACATCGTCTTCTGATGGCCGTATATTGTCCTTTCTCTAAGGTAAGTGACACACAGTGGTTTGACCATATCTCTCTGGACTGAAGGCAAGTATGGCAATGGTTGTGCACCGTGCGTTTACACCTTATCGGCAAGTATGAGGTGATGTCCAGCATCGATAATACATCTGAACCAGCACATGACATTTCTTCTATTGGGCTAGTGGCCAATTTTCCTACCAAGTCTTGAGCAACACTGTTGCATTTTTCTACAGGCATGTGCATTTCTCGTTCTTGCTAACATTAAAAGAATGGAGTGTTGTGTCATAAACAGACGTTAAACAAGGACATGTAAAAAAATGTTGTAAAGTATTAAAGTGTTAATATTAACCTTATCCTTGAGAGTTCCACCTTAGAAATGTTGCCTTCCTAGACAGCAAAAACGTCACTCTCCCATTTTCCACAACACTAGGCATACATATCTTCATAAACCTCAAATAGCTACTTGTGTAGCAAATCAGTTGCATGACAATATCCCATCAATAGGAACTTATATATTATCAGATAAAAGGTATTTGGACACCTACTAGCAGACATTAATATGGTGTTTATGCACCTTTACGATGGCTGAAACTCTGCTGGGGACACTTCCAATGAGGTGTCTCAACGTCTTTGAAAGAACAGCAGCCCATTTTGCCTCAAGAATCGAAACCAGAGAAGGTAGTGACTTGGGATACTGACTTCTGGAGCGAAGTCAACTTTCTAAGTCATTCCAGTGGTAATCCATAGGGTTCATGTCAACCCTCTGGACAAGCTGGTCCATTTCACGAATGTTATTCTCCCTAAGAACCATTGTCTCACATATGCAGTTTTATGACAGGGGCATTGTCATGCTGATACAAACAATCACAATTTCAGAACTGTTTCTCTACTGTAAGTGGTACATAATGTTGTAAAATGTTTTTATATAGTTCTGCATTGAGCGTTTTCTTAAGTGCAATAATAGGATAACACATGAAAAAAACCCTTATACTGTATGTAAGACCACCTGTTCTGTACTCCACTGTTGGCATTACACATGATGGCAGATAAAGTTCTCCAGGCATTCGTCAAACCCAAACCTTTTGGTCAGATTGGCACAGGGTATAGTGTGCTTCATCATTTGAAATCACTTGTTTCCAGTCATCCACTGCCCAGTGGTGCCTGTATTTCCCCCAACTCAAGTGTGATTCACATTGATTACAGAAACATGTAGCTCATGAAGAGGTAAGTGCCCGATCATTGTACCCCTTTTTTTAAAATCACTACTCATAATCATTGTGTAATAGGATGACTGGAGTGGGTGACGTGGTTGGGGTTGTAGGGCGTAGCTGGGTAGAAGAAGGTGGCTGTTTTTAGCAATCTTCCTCTTTATTGTTGGTTCGTCATATACATTTTCAAGTAGCTCAGCCCCACTGCTCGTGTCGTGGTGGAGACGTGCTGATGCGCGCAGCCCTGGGAACGCGATGCCGTGCTCGGTCAGCGGATTCGCAGGCAGTAGGAGGTTAGCAGCACGAGGTCGGGCCTAGCTCTCCTCCTGCAGACGCTGCGGGATGTCGGGAGTCGCTGGTACAGCAGAGGGCAATGCCCTCCGCTGACCGGTCCTCGGATACAGCGTTACTGATGACGATGACGCGTAACAGCGACCGAACACCCAACTGGTTGAACCCATGCCGACGCCCACCTCTGATGCCCTTAAATAGCGCAGACCACTGCTAAATCCGCCGGTTACACGGCGCCGTGTTTATTAGAATGTTCTCGATGAGTTGGCTAACGCAACCGCGCCACACGCGGCCCGCGCCTGCATAATTCTGTTAATGCTGCGTTCTGACTGTTGATGGCTGCCATGCACGTACACACATACCGACGCTCGTTGCAAAACTGTGTCACCTGCATAACGCGCCAGACAACCTTCGTTCACCGTCTGCCGTGAGGCTGGCGCATTGCGCACTGAAACACACAAATCACAATTTTGCACCATATTTCCTAAAAATAACCCCTTGTCCTCTACAACTGTATTAGCTGATCTGCTGATAGCACTTCAAAACTCATGGGTGATTCTTTAAACTGATTTCATGTGAAGTTTTACAGCCATCCTGCTGCTCGACAGGCCCGCATCTCGTGGTCGTGCGGTAGCGTTCTCGCTTCCCACGCCCGGGTTCCCGGGTTCGATTCCCGGCGGGGTAAGGGATTTTCTCTGCCTCGTGATGGCTGGGTGTTGTGTGCTGTCCTTAGGTTAGTTAGGTTTAAGTAGTTCTAAGTTCTAGGGGACTGCTGACCATAGATGTTACGTCCCATAGTGCTCAGAGCCATTTTTTTGCTGCTCGACAGCCCATATCCTTCAGTATGTGAGGTTCATTTGGTCTTGGTTGAGCTGTGGTTGCTCTTCCGCATTTCACATTCACATCACTAATAGTTGACTTGGGCAGCTTTAGAAGGGTTGAAATGCCACTGACAGATTTGTTACTCAGGTGACATCCAATGGCTAGTTCATGTTCATAGTCGCTGAGTTCTCCTTACTATCCATCCTCCTGTTACTGCTTTTCAGTGACCACACAGTACTCCCAGCATCATATCCACACTACATCGTGGCATCCAGATGATTTTGGTCAAATAGTATACCTTCAGAATTCAGATAGTGTCTAATAACTCTCAATTCCTAATATAAGGTATTATACTGTGTTATATCTTTAAATTTGTTGAATGGGCCTTCATTTGTACTGTGTGGCCACATACGACTACTTGTCAGTAGAAGCAGCAAGTTGTCACCATTGGAACTACTGCCAACCTATGCCACCTATGGGTGATGCTCATTGAGTAACTGTTGTACCACAACCTTCACTTAAGTAACTTCGTAATCGCTGCTGCAAATAAGAATCACATTTTCACATGAACATTTCTATAATGTACTGTCATGGAACTCAGATGATCAGTATGAGGCGAAAGTGTTGTTGACAGTGAATGAAGTGATCTCTCAATTTTTGCATAATCAACTATGAATTGTGTGCAAGCAGTGATATGAAATGGTTGTATGGCATTGATGGCTGGGTGAACCTACCTTAGGAAGTTCAGCCACAGATTTTGTGCATTTTCGGGTACAAGAGCCTAGTGAACAAAGTGAAAAAGTGACCGATATTCTTAAGTTTTGGTATCTCAAAATGGATAAAACCGAAAATAAAAGTGATGGAATATTGTGAGAAAAGGCTGAATCAGTCTCAAATACCTGGATTAAAAATTGCAGTAATTGTACTCATGGAGAAAATATACACCTAACCAATATCTCTGCTGGCTTCATGTTCTTTGATGAAAAGGACAATAGTCTCCTGGTCAGCACTTCCGATTTATGAAATCACATCGGAAACCAAGAGACAGCCAATTCCCTAAAGTGTAAGATATTATTGAATCCATGGCAACTCTGCATGAAATTATAACCGTGATATAGATGGCATAAAGAGAACATTTCAGCTGGACTGGCTGTCATTGTATCTATGGTTGATTTATTCTATAACAGTTACAGGAGCACTTTATAAGTTGTGTGTTCTCTTTCAGACATGTATAACACATGGAAGTCATAAACCGTCCATTTACCAGCTTCAAAAAGTTTCACAAATCTGCAAAAATGCAAATATTTCGCAAATAAGAAAGAGATACATTTCAAAAGTCAAGTGATTTGGTTAATGTTATGACAAACGAAACTAAGAGGCTAGAAGAACTCATCAGTGAGAATCTTGCAAAATTGGTACAAAGACATCCCACTAAGTTGCAATAAATTGACTCTTGCATATTGCTTTATGCAGTTCCTGACTCGCCTTTAAGAGGAGAACCAAATTCAAATGCTATTTTTCATTATTTATTCCAGTTTAGAATGTAGTCAGATGACGAATTATTGCAGGAACATTTTAAAAGTGTCCCCCTCAAAATATCACATATATTTCTCATATAATAAAAAATGATTAAGATTCTGGAACAAACTGTACAGTTTTATGTTCTGTATTATCCCACAAGTTGTCTGTGAGTGTGAACACAATGTAGCATCACTATAAATTAACATGAAAATCGGTGTTGAATCTTGTGGTAGTGGCTCAAGAGCACAGTGTCGGAAATGTTGTTTATACAAAAATTTTAATGGCTGAAAAACAAACAACTGAAAGAACAAGACATGCATTGGGAGCAACGGAAAATTATGTAAATGGCAAGTAAGTTTAAAATCTGGGAACATAAAACCAGGATTTACTATAATTATGCTGTTAAAGCCAGTTAATACTGGCCATCATGTTTCATCACATCCTATCCCATCAAAAGATTCTGCAATGCATTTATGAAGGTGCCATCCAAGCTCGTCACCCTGTCACCATATGTCATGTCACAGCACCATCAAGGTTTCTCAGGAAGAAAGTTTTGACTGCTGATATCAACCGACCATTACTGATCATGTGATCCCCAAGCTCATTTCCTCCTGATAAATGACCATACCTAGATCTCCATACTCCATTTAATCAAGGTTTTCGTGGTTGATATTATTTGTTTGTTGGTCGTTAGTTGACATAAACTGTTTTGTTTCATTATTTCCTTAGTTAAAATTTATAATAAATGAACTGAAGCAGTGAGGCAGCGGTCTGAATTGTACTTCATGAGCATATTAAATTACTTGCCCTCTAATACATTAATAAAATTGATTTTTACACATTCCAGTACCGTATTTAATATTTTACGATGAAATGGATTGGAATATGACAGCAGCTTTTAGTGGAAAAAAGTACTGTGGGCAGAACCAGATTGAATAATAAGTGGAAATTGTTTGTATATTCTCGGGCACTTGTAATACACACATCACCCCAGTTCCCAGAACCCTGAAGATAGACGTTGACTGTGGATACTGTAACACAAGCTGTGTATCTCCTTCCTGGTGGAAAGGGACTGTGTCTGTGTTACAATATCCACAGTCAACATCTATCTTCAGGGTTCTGGGATCTGGGGTGATGCAAAACTTTTTTGATGTGTGTACTTATGAAATACAGATTCTTCTTCCTTGAGCTTCTTGTGTGGTGTGTGAAATTCTCCTTTTGTATTGCATAATGACATTTTTCGGACCCACACTCTTTTTGCATTGTTTTATACTACTGTCTTCTTTCTCTAACATATAAGCTATCCCTGCAAGCTGCAAACCTTTTCAGTCCAATAAATGCCATTTTCGTTCTACTGTTGACTCAGACATCGATGTATATAAGCTACTGCATTGTGTACATGCACTTCATGTGCAAAAAGAGTTGAAAATCATTTTGCAAAGATTGCAGTGCCCACCAAGTAAACACTTGAGGACACCCATGCGAGTTGAAATCATGTGACTTGAATTTATGTGACGTATCGTGATGTGGCATACAGTGTGAATACACGTTGACATGACAGTGCCATAAAGTGATAGCGCAGTGATGGCCAGTGTGAATTAATCCTTAGCTTGTCTATATTTATACTATTTACCAGGTACTACTAATACACTGTAGAAAGCAATAGAAGAAAATTATGTACACATAACAACATCCTCGAAATTTTCTAAATAATGTGTATGGAGAAATTGACTGGACATCAATACCTGCAGACAGCCCTCTAGGAGGGCTTCAGTGATCATGAGGGTTTGACAACATCAGTAACTGGAGGTGTTACAAGATATGTTAAGAAAGTTAGGAAAATATTTGTGCTTAGGAAGAGTTACAGGATACAGTCTGCAGAGTAACTGAGTAGTTCTGATGATAAATATGAGGAACAAGATTGTATAAAGTTCAAAAGCATTGTACAATGTGCCTTACGCCAGTATGTTTGATCAAGGTAGTCAGGGTTGGGAAAAAAATTCCACTATGTTTCAATAGCCATGCCAGAAAGTTACTATGAACGCAAAGAGAACTTCGACACAGATTGAAGCGATGTTAAACCCTAGTTGACAAACAAGTGATGAACAAAGTCAAAATGAATGTAAGAAGAGTAACGGAAGAAACATGAATTCGAATATACAATTGTGCCAACCGACCTGATTAAAAATCCTCAAGAAAATTTGATCTTGTCTAACGTTAGTAAATAGATTGAAACTAACTATTCAGTCACCGAGTGACCTTACTGGTATCGAAATAGGAGATGACAGAGAGAAGTCAGAAGTACAGAATTCGATATGTTCCAGGAAGAGTCTGACAACATATATATAGCGAAATCATCACGAGATGAAAATCAAAGAAATTAGAGCTCATATGTGGATTCACCTACAATCATTCTTCCATGAGTCATCCGGGGGGGGGGGGGGTGGTTAGTGTTTAACATCCCGTCGACAACGAGGTCATTAGAGACGGAGCGCAAGCTCGGGTTAGGGAAGGACTGGGAAGGAAATCGGCCGTGCCATTTCAAAGGAACCATTTCGGCATTCGCCTGAAACGATTTAGGGAAATCACAGAAAACCTAAATCAGGATGGCCGGAGACGGGATTGAACCGTCGTCCTCCCGAATGCGAGTCCAGTGTGCTAACCACTGCGCCACCTCGTCGGTGAGTCATCTGTGAATGGAACATGGAAGGGAGATGAAGATAGTGTATAAGAAATTACAACTACCATATACAGTAAGGCTGCTTGTAGAGTATAGAATGCCGAGGATACAAGATTTTTGATTCTTTAGTAAATGATTTGTATTGTTTTCTACCGCTTGGAGGTTTCGTTATTTTATAACTGTTTTTTGTTTGCTGAAAACTGTTTTGGTCTGGGATACATCTTTCCAATACATGATGCCATCCTCAGTAATTAATGTACACAAGTTAAGTATATTGCCCTGTTGCTGCTGTGGTCTTTAGTCCGCAGACTAGTTTAATGCAGCTCTCCATGTTCTACAGTAGAGCTGCATGTCTTTGAGATTTGTAAGGGCTGTAGTTTTCCTTGCTTTCAGCCCTTTGCAGCACCAAATCGCAAGGAGGTGTTGACTAACGTTGCAGGCCCAGATAAATCAATCATCCAGGCTATTGCCCCTGCAATTACTGGAAAGGTAGCGGCCCCTTTTCAGGAACCAAGCTCAGATCAACCAATCATCCAGGCTGTTGTCCCTGCAACTAATGAAAAGGTAGCTGCGCCTCTTCAGGAACCATAAGTTTATTTGAACTCTTCGCAGATACCCCTCCAACTGTTTGGAGGTAAGGCATGGCAATCTGTATTGTAGAGACACGTGAACCACCCTACCCCAGCAAGGTCCGAACTGAATATAAAACTTACTAATTTTTGTGATTATTCATACAGATTGTTGGTTATGCGTCATTTTTATTTTGTTGTGTGTGGAGGTTCATAGATTTACTATTAGTATGTGTTTGGTAAATAGAAAAGAGAAATTGACATAAAATTGATGCCTGTGGAACAGCTTGAAATACATTCTGTCAAGATCTGGTTTTCTTATTTCAGTTTTCCAAGCTCTTTTTAAGACAATTTAGCGATGACAGCTTTTATTTGCCCGTACTTCAACCTATTATCAGTAAAGCGACGACCAGTTCATTTTCCATTTTTGACTAGTGAGCTTAAAATATAAACTTGCTTCATTGATTCTTTATATGATATTCTGGAAAAATGTCGCTTCCGAGGAAAAAAATAAAATAATCCCTAAAATAAATTTATTGAATGACATTTATGATATCTTTAATAGCCAGCAGTTAAAATCTTGGTTAAAATTTGTGGACAACAGGACAATCTCTGATAGAGCCATTGATGTTCTGTATCCACTGTCTGAACTTAAAGATCTGAGAAGCGTGAAGAGAGGTGTGTGTGTGGAGAGGCGTCGTGTGTAAAAGTGTGAATGGAAGTGGTATTCTGTAATAATTGATCATTTCCAACAAGGTTTAGGAATGGCGATGGCCATACAGAGTAAAAACACGATCCATTTGGAATTAAAACTAGCTAGGCGTCGTTTGATTACTACTCTTTTTTTACTATGTGTTTCGTCTGACAGTAGTTCATAGTATTTTGTTTATCATGTGTGAACATTTTTGGGAGCCACTAGCGGAGATTCATTTGGCAGTGAGTGAAGCACCAACAAGTGTTAGTGACAGTGAGGGTATCTATTGCCTCTGCAGCAGAGTTTTTATACGGTAATGGTTGCACAAAGAAGTGACAATAAAGAGTTGTTTATGGGACGTGATACAGTGTGTCGTCTGTTATTGTTACAGTAATGCTGAATTTTTGCAAGGGGGAATGTGCGAGAAAACTGATGGAAGTGAGGACGAAACTCATTATAATTTAGATGGTGAAGATTCCTATACCTTAATCCCGCTAGAAGAAAAAGGGAACACTGAAGTAACAGCACTGAAGTTGGTGGGTAAACCAGAAGTAAGTAAACATACATGTCATATTAAACTTCATGCATTCCAGCATGCGATTAAACATGTGACAGCTGTTTGTAAATATGTAATTATGTATGTTAAGCTTGGCAGTTTGTTGAACTCTTACGAAAACCGAATTTTAGAAGCGAGACACTTTACGTCAGACGAATATAAATGTGCAGGTGTATGGATGTTTATTTTACGGATGAAACCAATTGCAACTTGAGATCGTATAGAGTATTTCTCAAACCGCGGAACTGAAAGTGATCGTAGAGAGAAGGTTTTGTGTTCATACATTTTTGTTTTTTCTGTGTTCATCACATCAAGGTTATTAGGCGTAGTGAATAGATTGGGAATTTCTTTTCCTTTGATCCAGAAAGTTTTTGCATCGAGTTTCCTGTTGCTTAGTGGATACATCAGGTCACAGGTTATATATTTGAATAAAACTTAAGTGAGAACAAATGTAGTCATTATTTACATATTTTAAGACTGGTTTTATCCGTTATATATTCAATAAATGCCAGAATAGGTCATTGTGAAATAACATTTGTCATCACTGTGATTTAACTGTAGATCTGTTGGACGTAATTTAATTTCAGCTACCCTCATTTAACCAAATTGTAAAACTTGATTGATCCTTGTCACATGGTTTTTGGATTCACTATACGCTGTGTAGCACATTTCGACCTATGTGTTGTCCGTATCCTCCCACCCACACCACCACCACCTGCTATCTTTCAAGGTGATCATTGGAATAGTATGGACTTTGTTTTTGTGCAGTAGTACGCTGTTAGTGTATGTAATGTGACACACACCTTTCCAGTGTTGTTTTAGTCTCACATGAGGGTCTTGTAGGTACATTGCATTTTGACGTACAGCTGTACAGTAGATTGTGAGATGCCGCCGGAGCTTTAAGGACAAACTGTCTTAGTAGTGGGCAGTTTATAACATTATTTTACTGTGGAAATTATGATTAACGTCCACAGTTAAAGAATGAAAAGTGCTATTACATTTCATTTGTCACTGATGAAATTTGGTAGTCATAATGTATTTATCTAAGGCAAGAACTGTCAGCCAAGTCACATTACTCACCCACCCTTTTCTCCTCTGCCCCATGTTGATGGTATTTATGGACGACGCAAATGTGATAGCCACTGGTCCATTGTTAGAATGCTCCATTTAAGAAGAGGTGTGTGGTACTTCCACATTCCCTGGGTCAGATGACCTGTTTTCCTTTCTGGTGGGCACAGGTTTCCACTATGCAGTTGTAAAGGATGGTACTTTACTATTGGTGAAGCTCATCATCATAGGCAACAGTACACGTCAATCTCAAATATCTTTCCATGGTGTGTGAGCATTGCAAATAATTACTGTAGGTGGCTGCATTGATTTCTGTGTCACATCATGATACATGTAGTGCACTCACTTGAACACAAGTTTTGAAAAATGAGTGGAACTTGGAATTATATAGGGGCCTACCTCAAATACTGCATGTCAAAGCCTGCATTTTGTGTGTGTGTGTGTGTGTGTGTGTGTGTGTGTGTGTGTGTGTGTGTGTGTGTGTGTCACGCCATTGAAGAAAATGAAATACTTCTTTGTCATTACTTAGAGTGGTATCAAAAATCTGTGTAAACTGAATGTCTGTCCATAGACTAAATATTGCATTGTTGCAGTAAGATCCTCTTTGAAGATGGTTTGCATACCAAGGATGATAAATGTTGGTTTCTGTCCCGTGTTCGGAAACATGACACCTAAAGGAAGATTTTAGGTGAAAATGTAAATTTAAATGTAGTTATTTGCTGAAGAATGATAGGTATGTATGTAGTGTCATGAGTGAGACACGAATTGTTGGCCTTGACATATAGTTACTGGTATAGTTAGTGATATAGCAAATTGTGTGATCCATCTTGAAAGAATATTTTGCCTGCTATGTGAGTTGTGGCATCTTCCATCACAGCAGCTTAAGGTCAATATGAAAAGTGGTGGGCTGCCATTTGCTTCTGTGTACAACTAGTCGATGTGGTGCGACAGTATCTTTATGGACATCCTCAAAATACTGGCTTTGATGGAATGGAAGTACATTGAGGGGTTGACGTGGTGACTTATTTTCTTCTGCTGCCATGTGCTGCTTTGTTGTAAGACCTTTTAACTTGGACTACACAAATGCTTTTTTAACTAGACATATTATGACTTGAACTCCTGGGTGGGACAGACTACAAAGTGAAGTTGGGACTCGGACATAACAAGTGAGTGTACATCCGGTATTGACATTGTAGCGCATCCTCCCATTTTTATTTTGTGTGCAGTTGCAGTCTAGATCAAGAAACAAAATGCAACTTTAACTTGTCATTCTTTTCATGTCTGCTAATAAGAGTTTAGAAATATGATAGTTTTGCTCTTGTCTCACTGCAGGAGGGGCATGTGCTGGCATGTTCTGCACACCACTGACATACCTGATACGTGCAGTGAATTAGGTGATTCCAGTCTTCGATGTTGTAGCTGGTCTGGCACAAAGAATATGCTAGCAGTTTGTTGCCATGTAAAGAGGGAATGGTCAACCTTTTAGCATGTATCAGAATTTTGTAATGGCAACATAGGCTGCATAAATATTGGTAATATGGCAACAGGCTGGCTTTTGTAGGAGGTAGCTACTGGTTGAAAAATGGAAGAGACTGCAGTTAGCAATTAGAAACTGCTCCTGTTGCAGGGAACAAAGCATTTACAAGTGGATTTCAAAAAGTAAATTACACATTGCTATAGCAGGCCAAGTAACTTCTATTGAATGCTGCACTACACTTCAAAGTGAGGCACATATGACACTATTTTTCAACACAGCATCAAGTCGCTGTAAGCAACAGTCATAATGTTACACCAACCATTCAGTTTAAGGATGATTGTAATGATCAAGGAGCCACTTGAGAACTGCTTTGTGATCATCCCCATCAGAAAATCTGCAATTGCTGTGAATCAGTTCCCTGATTACGTGGGCATTGTCATCTTTGGTCGATGTTGATGGCCTTCTTTCCCAGTCATCACCACCCATATCTGTGCAGCCTTGGCCAAATTGTTGGCACCATTCCACTACAGCTGGAAACAACATTGCATCTGTTCCATGTGCCTAATACCGGAATGTCATGGTGAATATGTGTGCAGTTAAAGTATTTTGCCCACAAGAATCATGCTTTGGAATACATTTCCATTGTCTTGCCATTTCACTCCACACTGTGATGCACCTGCTATTCAGACCATAGCAGAATTGTGTGCAGGAAACGCAGAACATGAACCTCTTCCAGTGCGCTCTCTCGTTGTGGAATAGTCTTAGTGTGTGACAATATGTGTAACTTCCTAACTGTAGTCCCCTTGTACTACTACAGCTAGAGGCATGTGTGGCAGTGCATGAAATAAAAGTACTGTATTTGTGACAGTGATCTTCAGATCAGTAAAGACAATGTCTACTGCAGTGCAGTGTATCTCGTGGTTTTGAACTTCCTGCAAAATTTGTTGATTGACCTGTGGTAGATGTTGCTAAGCCCAAGAACTGCTTTATATTGCAAGGCTTGAGACAAATGACAGTAATGAAAAGTACCGAGGGACTAAGTGAATAATGTGCAATTAACTATCTGGTAGATTAAAACTGTGTGCTGGACAGAGACTCGAACTCTAGACCTTTGCCTTTTGTGGACAAGTCCTGTACCAACTGAACTACCAAAGCACGACTTGTATCCTGTCCTCATAGTTTTACTTCTGCCAGCTCCTCATCTCCTCCCTTTCAAACTAGACAGAAGTACTGCAAAACTGTGCTACCTCAGTTGATAGTGCACTTGCCGACGAAAGGTGAAGGTCTGCAAGTTCAAATCTCAGTCCAGCGTACAGTTATAATCTGCCAGGAAGTTTCATATCTGTGCACACCCTGCTGCAGAGTGAAAATTCGTTCTGGAATGTGTAAGCATTTCTCCTGCTCTCAAGTTAATTGATCCAGGTATCTACAAACATAAGATAATTGTGCATTAGGTTTTATAGGCTAGTCTATTTAGCACACTGGTCTTAGGATTCAGGATAATGTTGTGCATGGCCATCATGGTATAGGTTAATTCAATTTTATTACTAAATCACTTCAATTAATTGCTTTAACAAGGCTATATCCAACCACCTGTACTCTCCTCAGTAAACACATTTATGTGTTATGACATTATAGGCTTTCCTGGTGTAATAAGTCTTGAAAGTCTCTTCAGGATTGCTGCCGGATCATAGAATCAAGGCAATTCAATAGTCTGGTGAACCAACTGTTTGCCATCTTCAGGAGAATGCTGCTGCGCCCCACTGAGAACTGATGCCATGGCTGCAAATCAACATCCTATATAGGGACTTCAAAATCCTCTGGAAGAGTCTCAGAGTTTGATTAGTGCAAAACTGGATGAAGAGTTTGTGAAGCTTTGTCGTCATGCACTGACATCTATGTATTTTTCATTTAACAGCAACATTTTTGAACAGAATGACGGAGGGGCTATGGGTAGTCCTTTATCACCCAAAGCCGCCAGTTTATTTATGGGAGGCTTTGAGGATATGGCACAGAGGACTTCGGCTATGCAACCAAAATGCTTCTGGAGGTATTTACAGATGGCCACATGGACATGATGCTGCCAACAGATTTTTGCATCACTTCAACTGTGTTCATCCCAGCATTTAATTTACCAAGGAGGTTAAAAGTGATGGGACGTCACAGTTTACAAAAACCAGATGATGCTCTGGGACACATTGTTCACTGAAAGCTGATGCACACTATTCGGTATCTGCATGCTAAGAGTTGCCATCCACTATACGAATGCAATGGTGTCCTTAGGACTCTGGTATGCAGAGCATATACCACTGCTGACATGGACAGTTTAACCCAAGAACTTGTACATTGGGTGGCCGTTTTTAAGGAAAACGGATATTCTGGGAAGCAGATTCGTCGGACCATGGAGTTTGTACTACCCCAGGAGGTGCATAAACAGGAGCATAGATTTGTGGCCTTAATTCCTTATGCTGGCGGCATATCGTTTTAACCCAGAAACTATTCTTCTGCTCTGACTACGCATTTGAATGATCAAGCCATGTAAATACCTATTCTGCAGATGCCACTGGCTGCTAACTGTTAACACGCACAACGAGAAGTGTTCACTATCAGCTGCTTTTTGGGAAGCAACATGCACCCTAGGCAAGTAGAAGGCAGAATTCTTATCTGGCCACTCCCAACTTTTCAGATGTCAGTCTCTGTGGTCTTTCATGAATTTATTGTGACCGTGTGGTGTATACTTAAGTATGTTATAGGATGTATTGTGGGTGATGTGTGGAAACTGTCATAATAGGATACTGTATCCCTATTTCGTGCAAATGATCAAACGAATAGTGTGTCCATGATGTGATGAAGGTATCCATGACTCGTCAGTCTGGTTGTTGAGTGAATGAGACGTGGGTGGTGAGCATCAAGTAGAAGGCTTTAGAAAGATAGAAAATTACTTGAAAAATCATGCTGGTAACAGTGAATCACTAGATGAACCCACACTGAAGAGAAAAATGAGCAGTTAGTGTTATGCATCCAATCCGGATGGCTGGCCCATTTGTAGCATACAAGTGTTAATTATCTTTTGTATCTATCAGAAGACAGGATGCTGGATACTCAGGTAGGATAACACTGTATCTGCCAGGATTGTAATTTTATCTTCTGTGACAATCGATGTCTGCCTCTTGTCAGGTCAGTTGCCATTGCTACTGCCGTATCTGTTAGTTTCCCGTATCTTAAGACAGGTGACAAAAGTTGATTTGTGAATCAAATTTGCGATGTTACCAGCATGTCTCTCTGTGCAGGCGGATGTCTATTTTCGCCTGTGGGCAGGTGCTGTGGGAAAGGTCATGTTGAACACATTAAATGAAGCTCTGCTAGTTGGCTGGTTAGTTCAGAATGTAGTGCCTGCATGGGATCTTCTTCAGAGGAGGTAACAGTGACGTTCATACATCTGTACATCATTAGTATAAGATCGGTTGCCTGTGCCAGAGTTCAAAAATCCCCAGTGCATACTTTCAAAATGTTTTGGATGTTTACAGGTAATTGTGATAGTCATATATTCAATAGTATGTCATTGTTTACATCAACATTTTATGATATTGGAGGGTTAGCAGTGGTAATACCCAAACCTCCAGATGTCAGACACTCAGATTAGTACCAAAAGTATGTCTATAGAGTATGAACCAAAACACCGATTTTGTTACTGCTGTCGTCAGTAAAATGTGCGAAAATGCTAATTAAAAGTATCAACAGAGCTGTGGAGCACAGGAAATGTGTATCTGTGAGTGATTGACTTGTAGATCTCGCATGGATGAAGAGGTAAGTGTTTGGTTGTTGTACTGAAGGTCCTGTGTTTATAGCTCAGTGAAGAAATTTTTTTAAACTGTTTACATGTGAAATTGCTATAAGGGGGAACATTTTCTTGACATGTAAAAGGACTTTTTTGGGGTTTGTAACACTGTTATTTAGCCAATCTGCTTTCGCTTTGTTAGTTGAACCTTATGTACTTATTATTGATCTTATTATTAATTGCTGGCCGCTGTGTCAGAGTGGTTCTAGGGGCTTCAATCCGGAACCGAGCTGCTGCTACGGTCACAGGTTCGAATCCTGCCTCAGGCATGGATGTGTGTGATGTCCTTAAGTTGGTTAGGTTTAAGTAGTTTTAAGTCTAGGGGACTGATGACTTCAGATGTTACGTCCCATAGCACTTAGAGCCATAATTATTATTAATTAATTTTTGTTACTGTGTTTTGAACCCAGGACCTTTGGCACGCCAAACTAACACTTTACCAGCTTCCCCACAGAAGCTACATATGTTAGCTACTCACATTTATGCCCTCGATATCCTCTGTAGTTCTAGTGTTACTTTTAATTAACATTTATGCTCATTCTGCTGGACAACTGCACGTAGTTAACTCTAGATTGGAGTTTCATTTGATACTGTATCGACATACAACATTTGGTAACAGTCTGAGTGTCTGAAATCTGGAGGTTTGATAGGTAAGCTCTTCAGGACATTATTTATTTATTTGTAAGGCGTTTGTTCTCAAATTGGTGGTGGATAATGCATCACTGTCAGTCATCTGCCAACCATGCATATACAGTTATACAAGTATTAGTACGTGTATTTGAGTATTGTTTCATTACATGTTAATGGATAGCAAGACAGTTTTATGGTTATTAAATAGAAAATTATGCGCTATTTTGATAAACATACTCCAGTCACATTAATGTGACCACTGCATATGTTTTCTGTCATTGTGCAATAACTGCCCACAGACAGTGGGTGACAGTACTTGCAGTGCGCAGTGTATAAAGTGTGCTCAGGGATGTGGAAAACAGTGCAGTTATTGTTGTAACGCAGGAATGGAGTGATATATGTGGTGCCCAAAGCGGCGTAATTAGTGGCTCTCAGGCCAAGGATGGAAGCATTTCGGAAACAGCTAAGTTTGCAAACTGATTGTGTGGTTGAAGTATACTGCGCATGGCAAAAAGGCGTTATCCATAACTGGCACTGAGGCAACTATGTTTCACCATGAGCCATAGAAGACGGGGCGAACAACAGCTACGGAGATGAATATGTGCGAATAGACATGCAACTGTTGGGCAACTGACTACCCAAATGAACCAAGTGACTAACAACAGTGTCCCTGAATGAATGTTCAGCAAATGTTGCGGGCTTCAGCAGTAGGCACCTGATTCATGTGGGCAAGCTGACTGGTGTTCATTGGTAAGAAAGGCTGGAATTTGCATACCAGTGCCACAACTGAATGTCCACTGAGTGGCAAGTGGCCTTTTCAGATGAATCACATTTTATGCTCCATCGGAAAGATGGCCAGATCCCCTATGGATCCGGGGGTTAGAATAGGCCCGAGATGTCCCTGCCTGTCTTACTGAAAGAGTGTCTCAGTTTTTGGCCCTATAAGTTCAGCTTGCATTTTATGGTTTGACCTGCCACTTTCCAAATTCTACGGAAGTGCAGGCCATATGGGGAAGGGTGCCTTACGTGGTGCATGAGTTATCTATAGTGCCCTTAGATTCGATCTCCTGAACCGCTTGTCATGTCTTTGCATCTCCACCTGCAGTTCAGCTGTGTGGGTGAGGACACTTTCCAGCGTATGTCATCTTCTTTTGTTTTCTCTTGTCCTCTTTCGCCCCCAAGACAATATTGGATTTCTCTGCTCTCAATATCCAGCACAGTAGCCAGTCTGTTGTGGTGGGGCCGTCATGTACCCATTTGCTGGTAGCCCCTGACAACACAGGGATCGCAGTGCTGATGCCTGAGCTGTAAACTCCCCACATACGCCAAGGAGTAGATGCCTGTCTTCCTGGGGCATTAGGACTCCCGGCAATGGCTGTCCTGCCAGGTGGCCTTTGCTGTGGCCGGGTGGCGCCTGTGGGGAGAGCTCCCAAATCGGAGTGGGTGGCATCAGGGTGGATGACCTGCAATGAAACGGACTAAGTCGTCTCTTGCTGGGACCTTGTAGTGCCAGCAGTTTCCAAGAGGGACAAGATCGAGTACAATGCTGACAGATATCACCCTAAATCTTTTCCCTCCCTCGCTACACCTTTGGAGTTACGTAGGGCTACAGAAAGAAGAAAGCCATATTCACCTCGGTATTTAGTCTGTAGCAGAATGGATGGGGTCTCCTTTCTAACCTATGAAGCCTCAATTTGTTGTTGAACACCTTGAGGATAAGTTTAGGAAAGTGACAGCAATGTCAAAGATGAGAAGCAGCGCGGTCTTGATTCAGACAGCAACCCCAGCCCAATCCCGAGTGTTACTCACTTGTGACCGACTGGGTGATATTCCTATTTCCATCACTCCCCATAAAAGCTTCAACATGGTCCAGGGGATTATTTTCCATTGCATCTCCTCTTGCAGTCTGACAACGAGCTCCACGCCAATCTAGATATATCATTTCATCAGGCATGTTTACTACAGGGGGCCCAAAGACAACAGGGTTGCTACTGGGTGCCTTCATCTTGGCCTTTGATGGTGATTTCATTGCCTGAAAAGGTCAAGTTGATGGTTTACCGCTGTGATGTTAAACTGTATGTCCTTCCCCCTATTCGGTACTTTAAGTGCTGGAAATTTGGGCACGTGTCTTCCCGCTGCACTTCCAATGCCACATGTCGAGACTGCGGAGACTGTGGAGAGCAGCACTCTCCCTGCTTGCCAGACTGCACAGTACTCCTAAAGGAGCAGAAAATCACGGAGTACAAGACCCTGGACCAATTGATTTTCACAAGGCTAAATGTAAATTCGAAAGATTCAACCCTATTCGGTTGACGTCAACGTATGTTGCAGCTACATCACCATCGCCGTCCCAAGTGCCAGTGTCTCCTTACTCTGTGACACAAACAGGCAACCAGAATACATCTATCCCCTTGGTGGTAGGGGGGAAATCTCCTTCCGTTCCTCCCAAAACACCTACTTCAGCAACAAGGCCACCCCCCCCCCCCCCTTCCAAATGTTGGGGACATCGTCCCCCCCACCCCAGCTGGAGAAGCAACAACCCTCTGGCTCCTCTCGTGCGGAAGGGCCCCCATGGGACCCTCTCTGCCAAGGTCTCCATTAATGCCACTGCGGACTCTCACCAGTGGCTAAAGGAGCCAAAAGCTGCTGGACGAAGAGCTTCACGGTCTTCCTCTGTGCCTGAAGCTATTTCGGAGAAATCCTCCCAGTAAGTCACTAAAGAGAAGCGAGAGGGTAAACAAACAAAGAAGTCTGCAAAGAAAAAGGACCCTCCGGTGACCCCAACACCACCACTCCCTACCATTTCTACACCTGAGGATGAGGTGGAGATCTCAGTGTCCCCCGACGACCTGGATCTCACTGATAGGAATGGATACAAATACTCAGTCGGTGGCAGCAGGTGACCCTGAGGCGTAACCTGCCTCCTTGCATGCTTCATGCCTTCCCAGCCTCAAAAAAAGTCACCATCCAGTGGAATTGCTGCAGTTTTTTCCAATGCCTGGCTGAGCTATGGCAACTGTTAAGCTTTACACTTGCTTTCTGCATTGCATCCAGGAAACCTGGTTCCCAGCAGTGCGGACCTCTGTCCTCCGTGGCTATAGGGGATATTACAAGAAACATAGTGACTGTAATAGTGTGTCAGGTGGAGGTTGTGTCTATGTCTTGAACTCAGTACGCAGTGAACCTATGCCCCTTCAAACCCCTCTTGAAGCTGTGGCTGTCAGGATAAGGACGGCGTAGGAAATAACGTATATCTTCCTCCTACTTTCAGGAGATTTTAACACCCATAACCCCTTGAGGGGTGGCACCGTACTTACTGGCCGAGGTAGAGATGTCAAAACTTTCTCACCTCAACCTTTGTCTCTTAAATACTGGGGCCCCCACACGTTTACATGTGGCTCATAGCACTTACTCAGCCATTGATTCATGCCTCTGCAACCAAGGACTTCTCCCATCTGTCCACTGGAGAGTCCACAATGACTTGTGTGGTAGTGACACTGTCCTATTATCCTGTCACTCCCCCAGTGCCATTCCCCCAGACGTCTACCAAGATGGGCTTTAAACCAGGCAGACTGGGAAGCTTTCAACTCTGCTGTCACTGTTGAATCTTCCCCACATGGTACTATCAATGTAGTAGTTGAGCTGGTCACTAGAATGGTCATTTCTGCGGCGGGAAACACAATCCCTTGTTCTTTAGGGTGCCTCCGGCGAAAGTCAGTACCTTGGTGGTCACCAGAAATCACTGAGGACATTAAAGAGCATCAGTGAGCTCTGCAGCAACATAAATGGCACCCTTCCCTAGAGCACCTTATAGCTTTTAAACAACTGCGTGCCTGCGTTTGCCAGCTTATAAAAAGACGGAAACATAAATGTTGGGAGAGGTATGTCTCGACCATTGGGTGCCATATGCCACCTACCCAAGTCTGGATGAAGATCAGACATGTTCATGGGTACCAGACATCGACAGGTGTCACTGGCATTAACATCAATGGCGTTATCTAATTAATTGTAAAAATATTGACATGAAATATACTGATTGGGAAAAGAAGTGTCAACACCAAGAATGAGTTGTGCAGGATAAATGAAAGTTGGTAGGCATGTTTCTACATCTGAAAGATGACGTATGATCAAATTTCATGCCAGTCTCAGAATATGCTACTAGAAGTGCCACTGTAAGGATGCAAATCGGATTTGCTTTAAATATGTGCTGCAATGGTCATGAGTGTTACTTACCTCTGAGACTGGACGTAGTGAGTTGATGGTAGTCAAGAATGCCTTAAAACGACGAAGAAGCCGTTAACAACAGCACACAGAGTTTGAATGAAGTCCTTTGTAATAGGGGTATGAGAAGGTGGATGTTCCTTTTGTGTTGTTGCAGAAAGATTTGGCAGGAATGTAACCACTGTACGTGTTTGCTGGCAGCGGTGGCCATGGGAAGGTACAGTCACGAGACAGAGATGTGGACGGCCGTATGGTATTACCAAGAGGGAAGTCATTTGTGTTCAGCATGTGGCAGTCATGCATCCTACTGTGTCTGCAGCAGCAGTTGGCAAAACAGTGACACAACAAAACTGTTACAAATAGATTACTTAGAGGACAGCTCCAAACCAAACTCTCTGTAGCGTACATTCCACCGACCCAAACCACCACTATTTGCAACTTCAGTGCTGTCAGGCGGCAGCTTATTAGAGAATGAAGTGGAGGTGAACTGTGTTTCCTGATGATAGCTGATTCTGGCTCAGTGCCAGTAATGGTTGTATGATGGCTAGGTGGTGACCAGTTGAGGACCTGCAGTGAACGTATCTGCAGCCTAGACACAACTGGACCTGCACCTGGAATTATGATCTGGAGTGTTATTTCATATGACAGCGGAAGCACTCTCACGGCTATCCCATGCACCAGGACTGTAAATTTGTATATCAGTCTGGTGATTCAACCTAATGTGCTGCTATTCATGAATAGCAGTTCAGGGGGTATTCCCCTACAGGATAATGTTCGCCTGCATACCACTGTTGTAATCCATCATGCTCTACAGTGTGTTGACATGTCGCTTTGGCATGCTCTCGATCACCAGATCTGGCTACAATCGAGCACATATGAGGTAACCATCAGATGACAACTCCAGGGTCATTCACAGCTAGCATTAACTATCCCTCTATTGATCAACCAAGTGGAACAGGCATGGAACTCCATCCCCCAAATTGACATCCGGCACCTATGAGGCACAATGCATGTGTGTTTGCATTCAACATTCTGACGGTTATGCCAGTTGTTAATGTACCAGCATTTTGCATGTACAATGGCCTTTCTCATGCTTACATTAACCTTTGAACTAGCAGTATTAATCATTTAGATGTATTACCTAGGCAAATGTATTCCCAAAATTCCATTACTCTAAATTAATTATTTCTTGGTGTTGACATTTTTTTTTTCTGTCAGTGTGTTTAGAGATGAATGTAAAAATTGATCAAAGCTAACATTGGAGAAGATGAATGTGGTTTCTGGAGAAGTGTAGAAACCTGTGAGACAATACTGACCCGACAACACGTGTTAGAAGAGATGCTGAAGAAAGACAAATATTTGTTTGCAGCACTGTAGATTCAGAGAAAGCTTGTGGCAGTATTGACTATAAGACTCTGTTTCAAGTTCTGAACGTAGGAAAGAGAAAATAGAGAGAGTGAGATATGTGAAAGGAAAGCACTGGTTCAGGGGGGAGTGTGACAGGATTGTAGCCTCTCCCCCATCTTAGTTCATTATTCAGGAAACAATAAAGGGAACAGAAGAGAAATTTGACAGGGAAGAAGAAGGGAGAGGGAGTGGGAAGGAACGAAAATAAAAAAATTGCACAAAGGAGTTAGAATAGCAGATGAAAGGAATGGAATAGTGTCCTGAAAAGGGGTCATAAGATTAACAACAGTATAAGTAAAACAAGGGTAATGGGATGCAGTAGATTTAAATCAGCTGAAGAAATTAGATTTAAACTTAAAGTAAGTTATGTGACTTCACTCTTTCTGAAGAAGATACCCTTAGTTATACTGAAAACTGATGAAGATTTATAACAAGAAACTATGCAACCAATAGGCTGTATACATCATTTATTGAAATGTTAAGTTGTTTCTGAGTGGGAGAGCACAGTCCCCTTGTGATTCACTGAATAATACATACAGTTAGTCCCTCCTTTCTCCTCTGTAATTTGAGTACTTATTGTCCAATTCTACAGTAATTGCAGACATGACATTTAATTACTAACGTTACTGGGTGTTTACTTTTCAAAATGTAGTCAATGTGCTTTCATGCAATAAATTAGTTGGGCTACATATTGTGTGTGTGCAGATCATATGCGATTTACCAGGGATCATATTACATTTCAGCAACCTGATTCACATTATTATTACTGCTACAATATTACTTGATTTGGGGACTTCAAGAAGGACTTAGCTATTTACAGTATCTCAATTTTGCAAATAATGTGCATTGTTCTTAATTATTTTGGGTATGATTGGCTTCATTGTTGTGTACATATGAGTGTTCCTTTTTTTTTTCAGGAGGAAGCTGTGAGCTGTTATTGTAGTGCATCTCACACAGATAATAACTATTCTACTGATGAGCATGACAGTATACGTGGTGATGGTGGAGTTGTTGCTAAAGGTGGTTTGCATCTCAGTGATAGTGGGGCAGATCTGTCAGAGTGTGATGCTACAAATCAAACAGAATGGGAAAGATACTGGTCAATTAATGGAGAACGTCTCATCTGGGAAAGCTGGATTTCAAAGTATGGGGAATACATAAACCCTGACTACCTGAACCAGGTAGATAAATTTAATATTGAAGAACAACCGGCAGCTTCAGAAGGAAGTGCTAATGCAGCAAGACAGTTAAATCAGCATGTAGAATCGCCAACGGAAAAAGCCCCCACTGATAACAGAAATTTTCCACTTGATGCAAGTTGTGCAAATTTGGTGGATACTGATGCAGTGAATACACCACAGTGTATTGTTGATGATAATGGTAAAAGTGATATAGAGAAAACTGAAGAATGCAACATTCCAGACCAGCTGCAAGTTAAGGATGAAATTGAACAATGGAGCCTTCCTTCACCTCCAACCACAGAAGAAACTTCAAGTGACAGTATCAGCAGTAGTGACTACAATCAGCGATTTTCCAATCGCTGTGAGTCTGCAAACAGTGGACTTGCTAACATGACAGGTACCACAGACTCAATGACAAATGTCACACGTATAACAGTTTCTTCCTTGGACTTTAGCTGTGACACTGAAGACTCTGTTCGCAGTGGTTCTCTATTCTCCTCATCAGGTGAAAGTGCCAGTGATGGTCAAGCTCTGACAGAAGCTGATTTGTACTGGCAAGAATTGTGGAAACAACATTTTCAGGAACAGTACGAAAAACATCATCGTGCATTTTTGGAAAAAACATTTGACAGTAATGCTCGTGAAAAATCATTGCAGCCGCAGTGTTCTTATGATCCTTTGGAAGAGCGTGATTCAGAAAATTACTGTAGTTTAAAGCATAGTAATGAAGGCTCTGACAGAGGACTTCATAGAGTGTTGGATGTAGAGGAGATGGAGTCATTAGACATAGAATCTGTAGAGAAATCTGAAAAATGTCAAAATAATGATGAAGTTAGTTCAGTAGGTCATGAGAAATTGTCACAGAATGAAGTTATACCTAACAGTGTCCCCAAAAGCATTCCAGGAAATGAAAATAAAGGCAAAAACAGAAGTGATAAGAAGAAAGAAAGGTAAGCAACTACGAATAGTAAATTATGTTGCTGAAATATAAATTACTTTTGTCCTCCTCCCACCCCCCTACCACCACTACCACCACCACCTCCTCCACCTCAGTATTTGATTATAGAACTTTGATACACTTTCAGGTTTGTATATGACAACATTTTTGGCGTTAAAAATCTACACAAATTCTGCAGGTGCTGGTCATGTAAAGCCTAGGTTTCTCCTTTTTTAACTTTTTTTTTATCAGTGAGAATAGAATTCTGTAGAGAATGGAGCTCAGTCTAACATCATTTTTGTTTTAATTTCTGACAAGTCTCCAATAGAGTTCTCCATTGCAGCCTAGAAAATGTGTGCTTTAAGAATATAAGGCTACACATGTGATTAGATCTGAAGACAGCTTAACAAACAAAACTTTGTAAGGAGAAATCGTTGGAACCTAAAGTGACAGGTGTACCTCAAGGAAAAGTGATAAATCCTGTAGTATTCATGGTGTACACAAATTATCTAGTATATAATTCACGGGCAAGATGTTGATTTTGAAAGCGTTGCACCATTGGGAAATTGTTTCCGAGCTCTGGAAGCAGGTGATTATTTGCTGGCCTTCTAAATTACAAACTATAATTTACAAAAAAGTCAACATTACATTCAACGCCATTGCGGGACAGTCACTGGAATCAGTGTCAACCAGTAGCATTATTGATTATCCATCTGGAGTAATTTAAGATGTAATAATCACATTAGTCTAATTGTGGGGAGAACAGGTGGCAAGCTGAAATTCATTGTAAGAATCTGTTTGTCCACAGAGAAGATTGTTGGCAAAATTTTCGTCCTATTTACTCCTATAGTTTGTTGATTAGCATTGGATCTGTACCAGCTTGGATTAATTGAAAGCAATAACTCTCAAAGAAAGGCTATATAACTTGTCAAAGATTTCTGTAGTCATTATAAAGGTATCACAGAAAGAATGCTCTTAAAAATCTGAGAGCAGACACAAGAACAGCCACACGACATAAATACTTCTTCCTATACACACATTGTTTTATTAACATTACCAGAAAATTAGTGGGTAGTAGTTAATGGATGCAAGTCCATTTCCTACTGTTTTAAGTAAACCAACAGTGAATAGAAAAAAAAAGTGGAAGGAAATACAACTAGTATGCTACATAAGGCATAGTGGAAAAGTACTTTTCCTGGTTGTGTAAGACTGTGGATCTTAAATAAAATGCACTTTTTTTCTTGGTAGTCTCTTTTTATATCAGTCTACTTTACAAAACATTTTTGCAATGAATCATTAGCTCAAAATGTTTTCCAGTCACAAATTTAGGTGTAATAGATGGAAGTCAGAAAGAGAAAGAGTAGACAGATATTTCATGCAGTCATACTTATGAACCTTAAGTTTTTCCATCTTTCTGTGCAGTTTTGTTGCACTGATCAAGTATGATTTTTATTTCTTTTGCAATCCAGACCACCTGTCACATTTTTTTTTTCAGGTAGCCGGTACAGAAGTGTTGCATACAGTTGTGTCCAGTTTAATTTTATGCTTTGCATTGTAATTAATGAGAACGATACTAACTACTCCCTACAAAACATTGGTCACATTGCATCTCCTCGGCCCCCCCCCCCCCCCGCCCCACACACACACACAAAAGGCCCAAACATTCTTGCAGATGAAGCAACAGCTACAATTTTCAGCTTTCATTTATATGGTTTCATCTGTCGATCCAGTTTCGAGATCACCTTCACGCTTAAGAGAAATACAGCCATATTGAATTCACTTCCTATTTCTAAACTATTGAAAGTGAAAAAGCATCCAATTTTGGATGAAGCCCTGCTAAGTTAAAACATTCTAAACAAAGAAATTGACATGCATTATCTCAGTTTATTTATTTGAACTAAACATATCCAAGAGTATTACTTTAGGATTATAAGGGATCACACAACGAAAAGCAGAAGTGCTGAGTTGTTGAGACACACACACACACACACACACACACACACACACACACACACACAAAGAAAGGAAACTTGCTGCTTTTGGAGTAACCCTTCCTTCAGCTAGGTCACTCACTAACTCAATCGCTTTGCTAATACATCTTTTATCCCACTGTGAGATAAGACTGTCATTGCCTTCATGGAAAAAAGTTTTCAATTGCCTACAGAATCATGATTGTATCCAGGTGTCAATTCTCTGTCTGAAGAACATTGACAGCCACAAATGCCTGCAACAGAATGATGCCGTCAGTTGGCATCCCTAGTCATTTGATCTTTATTGTGCGCTTTAATTTTTGAAAAGTGTGCACATACCGCTGTGCGTTAATTGTGGTGCCTTGTTCCAGTAATTCTATGATCAGTGAGCCCTTGCAGTCAAAGAAAAAGGTCCTCATGACTTTCCCAGGCTGGCGTGCCTGCTGTTTAGACTATGCTGGAGAAGTTTCACTGGGAAGCCCTCACGCATCCTACATAGTGTCCCAATATCTCCCTGTGTGATTTCCGTATTGTTTGCAGCCCTGAAGAAAGATATTTGTGGCCATCAATTTGCTTTGGAGGAAAAGGGCATGCCTAGCACAATCAGCATTCTGTAGGCAACTGCAAACAATTGTCCATAAAGGCATCGACCATCTTGTTTCACAGTGTTATAAATGTAGTAACGGTTACGGTTATTACTTTTGAAATAATAAGTTGTTTACTTACATTTTTCCCATCTATCTTGTTTTCATTCTCATGCCACTTATATTTAAATTCTACCAGAACTTTCCAACAACTTCAAAAAGCGATATAAACAAGGCAGCTAGAAATCAAGTTTACATTTGACATATGTTTAACATGTACCAAAATAATAAACAAATAATCATTAATATTGACCCATATGTGTGTTAGGCTGCAAAATTTTTCACTTTACCCTCTTCATACAGGCATACTGGCTTCCAAACTACAGATCTATGTAGAAATGACATATTTGGAAATTGCTTTTATAAGTGAATATTTTGTGTTGTTTACTTTCTTAAAAGAATGTGCTGTTTTAAAATTTTTCCAGCATGAATATTTAACAAAGATTTATCTAAAAGTAATTCCTTTTTAGGAAAAAAATTGATTTTTCACCTCAGACTGAAACTGTAGTTAGAAGCATAGCACCATTACATATAATGTCCATTTCTGCTTTGAGATTGAAGAACACCTTTTCATTTTCCTACCACTTGTTGGCAAGCTAACAGAGTACTACTGTTGCTGATGAAGTTCACCTATGTCACTTGTATAATTTTTTCAACTAAATGGAAACTGAGGAACTGATCTAGTCTGTGCTGATTCCAATTTTTCATTTCATTATTCATCTCTGTATTCTGTGGTGAGTGCACATGTATGTATATGAATTAAAACATTATTACCAGCTTAACCCAAATGATACCAACTGCATAATCACCACCTATTAAATGCTATGTAGGTTATCTTTTCATCTACCACATGGTATTGATTGAATTTTTGAATATTATGTAGGAGAAATGTTGGACATAATTTTGTGGGTTGGGTTATCATGCTATTTGAAACATAGCCTTCAGTATGAAAGTATAGTTTGTGTCATACAGGCTGTGCCACTTTATTCAGTCCAGTTGTTGCCAATAGGATTGAGATTGTGATGACAGTGTTTTATGCAGATGATAAATCCGTAGATCAATGATCATTCAATTTAAATCAACTCTCACAGCATTCAGCTGCTCTGCTGGTTTAGATCTTTAGTATCTTTATTTTTCGGTAAGTCTGAACAATAAACATTCCTTATTCCCATTATATATAAATAGTGGCAGTTACATGGAATTTCAAAATGATTCATTTGATTTTACAAAACTACATTGCCTACACAATTGAAAATAGAGGCGGAGTAAATTTGAACTTTTGCATCCAAACTAAAAGTTCACTTGGCACTAGTTGTAATTTGCCATTTCATACAATTGCCGGTGGAGATCCTTCTGATGCAGCTAACTCCCTCACTTCCTCATTCGTTAACTAATGTGTTTAAGTCAGGATCTCAATAACACAGCAACAAAGGACATTTGCATTCTCTGTTCCAACAGCTGCAATTCAGTAACTGTTGTGCTTGCGTGCTGGTATTTTTGTCCAGAGTATAGCTCTGCTGCTTCTCAATGGCTCTGTGATAGGTTGGTCCTAAGGTACATAGTGATCTGACATTGTACTGTTGACCAAAGTCATCTGACCTTGCAATATGTGATCTTTTTATTGGGGGGGAAGGTCCTTTGAGATATTAGTTTCACGTATCTCCACTTCCAACAACTTTGGGTGAACTGTGGCACCACATAGCGACAACAGAGTTTGACAATTTCCTGGCTGTGTAAAATTGGATGATTCTTTCAAAAACAAAAAGCTTTGTAATTATTCCCAAGTTCCTATTTTTGTTAGAGTAGAAGATACAGTCTTGTGAAATTTGATGAATATTTTTGAAACACAGTGTTTTCATTTGTGTTTACCACTACTAAACAGTCTGACTATAGACACTATCACTAAAGCAACAAAGAACAAAGATAGAATTAGGTAAGGATTCATACTACTTACTTATTCTAGATGGCTGCGTGGCAGGCATTTGTTTTAATTTTATGTGGCTTTTAGTGAGCACAGTAGAAAATAATTTGAAGGCTGGTGAATTGGTGGTTCAATAGTTGTCAGTGTAACATAAAGACAAGCTCATCATTACTCTGAATCCTGGTTATGTAAATTAACTATGCATTGTGTGCTGTCTGAGTAAGTGGTACAGTTATGTGATAGTGAAAGTTCTGTTATTCATTGTTCATGATGTGTCCTATCAATTGTAGAAAAGCATGAGGGACAACCAGCAAGCAGTATGATTTGAATGCAAGGAGTCAGAGACCATGTGTATTATGACCAGTCAATATGTGCGCTATACGAAAGTTACACATTAATTTCTGAGCAGCTTAGACAGTTACTCTGTTTATGAAAATTTGGATTCAAATCTTGTCAATCTGCTACCCTTCAAGCAGCGCTATAGTATTCTCTCGAACCAGTACCGAAGCCTTTATGAGATGCATCTTTGGATAATTTATTCAGGGATGCTTCATAGGCATACACCATCACAGGGACTAAAAATGACAGCCCCGATTGATTTCTTTCATGTCTGAGCAGAGACAAAAAAGAACTAAGAATATTTAGCTAAATCTGAGCTGCAGTGCAGGTATGGAAACTTTGGATTTACGATGAAATGCTTGTATTTTGAAAACTGAAATGCTTATTTTTGGGCTGGCCTTAAATCTTATGGTCTGTCATAGTCAAACAAAATTCCATGTTGGCCCATCTTTGGGCAATTTTCATATTAGTGTGTGTGTGTGTGTGTGTGTGTGTGTGTGTGTGTGTGTGTGTGTGTTGTTTTCATGGAAACTGCACAATATTTCGACAAAGTAGGTGCTTGTCTTCAGGTAAAAGTGCGGGGAAATGTTGTGGAGTGTCAGTTTACATGATAGTTACACCTGAAGGGGACAAGCAGCTGCCTTGGTAAAATATTGTTTATTTCCACGTCAGCATCTGTAGTTATTCCTGAGTACCATTCAAGTTATTATTTCATTGGGAAAATCTCAAGCAGCCATTGAAAAATGTTAGGTATATTGAAGTATATGTACTTGTAGCTTCTCTTGTACAGTTTTCAAGTATGATTGTACCTGTGTGTGACCTGTGCCCTATCTCTGACTTTGTTTGTTAGGCATGCATTATCTTTAGATATGATGATGAATGTTGATTTTTGGTTTGTTTGATTTAAACCCATCAAACAGCAGTTGACAGAACTAAAACAGTTTCAGAGAAAAGGGAAGGAGCCTACGGCAAGTTGAAGGTATAAGTCGGTTTACGAGTTGAGCTGAGATAGTGTATTTGTCAGTGTCTACGAAAAGCACAGATCTGTAAAATTAGAAAACTACAAGCATCCATTTTCAGGAGTATGTGGTATGGTATCAATATACTGTAAATAATTCTCATGTGTAGTCTCCCTTGCAAGATATTAAGAAATTGATGCCAACAAATAGAGGATACAGGTTGTGCTGATAGGTGCAGTGAGCATCCTTTTCAATTATTCTGTAAAATGAGCATCCTTTTCAATTATTCTGCAAACTCTGTGTGCTTTATTGAATAATGGCTGATACTGGATGTCCAAATTGATTTCACCTTCAAGAGAATTTGTCTCTTCTGAATTTGAGCTAATCAGAGATAATGGCTGTGAAAGAAATTCAGTATGTTTACTGCTCAGTACCACATAATTGTGGAGAGTATGGAATATGAACATTGTGATTGTGGGATGAAGTTCCTCATCTCATCTTTCTACTGTGATCATTGAATAGAAGAGACTTTAAAATATTGAGAAATCCATTCTTCACTTATAATGCTGAAAAAACCTGATATCATTCTGTTCTAACAGATATGATGCAGAAATTTCAAAGAATGCATAATCTGTTGTAGTTAAGGTAATGTGTTACAGCATCATGTCATTTGATGCAGTAAGATTCCCAGTGTTTAGAACTGAGTTGAGACAGGTAGATATTTTAATAACTGAGTGTCTGAAAGTGAAATACGAGGGGTGTTTGAAAAGTCCATACAAAGTCGGAGAGATGGCACCACCAGTGCGTATCGAGGTCATGTTTAGTTAGTAGCATCTTTGGAAAGAAAGCACACCAAGTTTCAGCCATATTGGTGTATTTATTTGTGTTTGGCAATCGTGTGAATCAAGGAAGTCGAGTGATTGTCAAAGAGATGGACGAAGAAGAATTTCGTGTGGTGATTAAACATTACTTTATGAAAGGCAAAACACCTCAGGAGACTAAAGAGAAGCTTGATAAACATTACAGTGACTCTGCACCTTCGATTAGAACAGTTTATAAGTAGTTTCAAAATTTTTGGAGTGGCCATTTGGGCACAAGTGATGCTGAATGTTCTGGACGCCCTGTGGAGGTTATGAATCCATAAATCATTGTTAAAATCCATGATATTGTGATGGATGACAGAAGACGTAAGGTGCGTGAGATTGCTAGTGCTGTGGGCATCTTGAATGAACGGGTACATAATATTTTGCACACTCATTTGGACATGAGAAAGCTGTCCGCAAGATAGGTTCCACGATTGCTCTCGCTTGACCAAAACCGAATCGTGTGAAGTGTTGCAAGCTTGGTTTGCAACTGTTCAGGAAGAATCCGCAGGACTTCAAGCGTTGTTTTGTCACTGTGGATGAAACATGGATACATTACTATACTCCTGAGACCAAAAAACAATCTAAACAATGGGTTACCAAGGGAGAATCTGCACCAAAAAAGGCGAAGAGCAGTCCTTCGGCCGCAAGGGATAATCCTCATCGACTATCTGTGAAAGGGTAAAACTATTACAGGTGCTTATTATACATCGTTATTGGACCGTTTGAAAACTGAGCTGCAAGAAAAACGCTGGGAATTGGACTGCAAAAAAGTCCTTTTCCTTCACAACAATGCACCAGCACACCCCTCAGCAGTTGTGGTCGCAAAATTAATGGAAATAGGATTCCAACTTGTTTCACATTCCCCCTGTTCCCGAGACTTGGCTCCCTCGGACTACTATTTGTTCCCCAATTTGAAGAAAGATTTTATTCAAACAATGAGGTGATTGCAGCAACTAATAGCTATTTTGCAGACTTGGACAATTCCTATTATTCGGAAGGGATCAACAAATTGGAACAGCGTTGCATGAAGTATATAATTCTAAAAGGAGACTGTGTAGAGAAATAAAACATGTTTACCCCAAATACGTAAGTAGTTTCTATTTTTGCACGGACTTTTCAAACGCCCCTTGTATGTACTGTTAAGCCAAACATGACCACTGCCTAACACAAGATTGAATCTTGCCTGATAGTGTTGTGAGCATGTGGCATGGCAAGGAAAATATAGCAGTGGAACAGAGATGAACAGGCAACCATTCTAGCAACAAAATGGGCCCCAAACAGGTATATTGTCTGATGTAGGCTACTTCAACAAAATCTGTTTGTTATGGCACACCCCCTGGAAACTGATTTCTTGGAAATTGTAAAGCTGGTTGAGTGTTCACGTCTTCCAGTCACGAGCGTCTGTGAAAACTGGTTTTTAGATGGTGAAACCATGACAACAAGGTGTTGGAGATCCATGCCTCATCACAGAGTATGAGGATCAGAGGCAGATCTGACAACAGCACACTGCTGGTGCTGATACACGTGCAAGTATTTTGAAACACACCATTCAGCGCACACTGTTGAATGTGGGGCTCCATAGCAGATGACTTCTGTGTATTTCCTTGTTGACCTAATGACATTGTGAGTTATAATTGCAGTAGACACTGAATCATGAAGATTTGAAAGTGGTTTTAAAGTGGATCAATGGAAATATGTTGCATGATGAGATGAGTACATGCAGCAGCAACTCGCTTCTTGTATCTGGATACACTGTCATCCAGGCGAACGGCTGCTCAATGTGTACGCCACACCGTAGAAACAGGACAGTGTGTGCAGTATTATGCTATATGGGAAATTCTCCTGGGCTTCCAAGAGACCTATGGTGATAATCAAAGGCATCATAACAGTTTTGCACTGTGTGAACATTATTTCGGATCACCTGCATTTCTTATTGTTCGCTGTTTTCCCTTACAATGATGGCATGTCACAAGACCAGAATCGTGTACATTGATTTGAGGAGCCTGATAATGAACTTTTGTGTGTGTGTGTGTGTGTGTGTGTGTGTGTGTGTGTATTAGCACAAACTGCGGAATGGTGAGACAGTTTTTGCAGAACCGTTATTTACACTGCTTCCCCGTTGTACTGTACTGTGATATTTTGGGACTAAACAAATTAATAAAAGTTTTTCCTTTCTCTTGAAAGAAACTTGTTTCAAGAACATGATCTCATGTTCGTAGGATATTCCACACATAATAGCTGAACTTCATGCATCCAAAATTCTTTAACCTTTAAATGTCACTTTTGAGACAGTCATCAAGCTGACTTGATATCTCTGGACACGTGTTTCGTACAATTTTCTATCAACAAAAATGTGATCTTTCACAAGAGGGAAGTACTAAAATGCCTTCTAAATAGTTTGATCATTTTAAAAGATGGAAACAGAAAATATTTCTTGTTTAAGTAATCTGTGTGTAGGATCTGAAAGCATTCATGATTTTACACAGAAGTTGTTAGAAAGACTGCAACTTCCATAAGAGATTGTTTTCAGATCGCTTATCTAAGATAGCTCAGATAGGCATCCTCTTAAGAGATACTTGTGCAAATTACCAGATATTTACTCTGTCTACAAAAATATTATGGCCAGATTAATGCGGAAGTCATCGAAACATGTTCATCAGCTTTACATTCAAAAGAAAATACTGTTTCTTACACATATTGAGCTTTTTTGTGGCTTTGTTTTGCTTTGCATAAGTAACAGGCTTCTTCCTCCATACCAACACACACACACACACACACACACACACACACACACACACACACACACACACACAGAGAGAGAGTGTGTTAATAATGTTTGGAAGGTACATTAAGCAGGAACCTACTGCACTTCACTTTAAAGCTGGTTGGTTTGAAGATGTATTTTTGAAATTTATATACCATGCGACTGAAATGTGTTGTCATCTATTTAGAACTCTTAAGTTTTCAGTTGACATTAAATTTTGTATGAATTTTCTTTTTATTATTTATGTCCAGCACAGGTATTTTTATCTCTTTTGTGCGTGGGGTATTTTTATCTCTTTTGTGCGTGGTGGATGTAACTTTTACTGTGGATCAGTATTACGAACATGGGTAGCAGCTTGCAAATATTTAAGCTGGTGGAATTGATATCTGCAATATGTTGGTGTGAAGTTGGGTACAGTGTTTTATAGGAAATATGCTTTCATAAAACTTCAAATGTGATATTTCCTATTTACTATGAATGTATTGGAGATGGTAAATATTGAAAAAGATTTAGCACCATCACATTGTGTGTGGCTTATGTGATGTAAGTGTAGGGTGCAATAGTTTAGCCTCTATTCTTGCAGTAGTACTACCAGAAAATAAATAGAACCTTTTCGTCCTTTTCTGTACATAAACTGGTAGTGAAGACTTATAGGTAGTCTTTGTAGGGGGGGGGGGGGGGCGGTTTCCTTTCTCATTTTGATGTAATAAGGGCAGTAACCCCCCCCCCCCCCCCCATGAACCATGGACCTTGCCATTGGTGGGGAGGCTTGCGTGCCTCAGCGATACAAATAGCCGTACCGTAGGTGCAACCACAACGGAGGGGTATCTGTTGAGAGGCCAGACAAACGTGTGGTTCCTGAAGAGGGGCAGCAGCCTTTTCAGTAGTTGCAAGGGCAACAGTCTGGATGATTGACTGATCTGGCCTTGTAACAATAACCAAAACGGCCTTGCTGTGCTGGTACTGCGAACGGCTGAAAGCAAGGGGAAACTACAGCCGTAATTTTTCCCGAGGGCATGCAGCTTTACTGTATGATTAAATGATGATGGCGTCCTCTTGGGTAAAATATTCCGGAGGTAAAATAGTCCCCCATTCGGATCTCCGGGCGGGGACTACTCAAGAGGATGTCGTTATCAGGAGAAAGAAAACTGGCGTTCTACGGATCGGAGCGTGGAATGTCAGATCCCTTAATCGGGCAGGTAGGTTAGAAAATTTAAAAAGGGAAATGGATAGGTTGAAGTTAGATATAGTGGGAATTAGTGAAGTTCGGTGGCAGGAGGAACAAGACTTCTGGTCAGGTGACTACAGGGTTATAAACACAAAATCAAATAGGGGTAATGCAGGAGTAGGTTTAATAATGAATAGGAAAATAGGAATGCGGGTAAGCTACTACAAACAGCATAGTGAACGCATTATTGTGGCCAAGATAGACACGAAGCCCACACCTACTACAGTGGTACAAGTTTATATGCCAACTAGCTCTGCAGATGACGAAGAAATTGAAGAAATGTATGATGAAATAAAAGAAATTATTCAGATTGTGAAGGGAGACGAAAATTTAATAGTCATGGGCGACTGGAATTAGAGTGTAGGAAAAGGGAGAGAAGGAAACATAGTAGGTGAATATGGATTGGGGGACAGAAATGAAAGAGGAAGCCGCCTGGTAGAATTTTGCACAGAGCACAACATAATCATAACTAACACTTGGTTTAAGAATCATGAAAGAAGATTGTATACATGGAAGAACCCTGGAGATACTAAAAGGTATCAGATAGATTATATAATGGTAAGACAGAGATTTAGGAACCAGGTTTTAAATTGTAAGACATTTCCAGGGGCAGATGTGGACTCTGACCACAATCTATTGGTTATGACCTGTAGATTAAAACTGAAGAAACTGCAAAAAGGTGGGAATTTAAGGAGATGGGACCTGGATAAACTAAAAGAACCAGAGGTTGTACAGAGATTCAGGGAGAGCATAAGGGAGCAATTGACGGGAATGGGGGAAATAAATACAGTAGAAGAAGAATGGGTAGCTTTGAGGGATGAAGTAGTGAAGGCAGCAGAGGATCAAGTAGGTAAAAAGACGAGGGCTAGTAGAAATCCTTGGGTAACAGAAGAAATATTGAATTTAATTGATGAAAGGAGAAAATATAAAAATGCAGTAAGTGAAACAGGAAAAAAGGAATACAAACGTCTCAAAAATGAGATCGACAGGAAGTGCAAAATGGCTAAGCAGGGATGGCTAGAGGACAAATGTAAGGATGTAGAGGCCTATCTCACTAGGGGTAAGATAGATACTGCCTACAGGAAAATTAAAGAGACCTTTGGAGATAAGAGAACGACTTGTATGAATATCAAGAGCTCAGATGGAAACCCAGTTCTAAGCAAAGAAGGGAAAGCAGAAAGGTGGAAGGAGTATATAGAGGGTCTATACAAGGGCGATGTACTTGAGGACAATATTATGGAAATGGAAGAGGATGTAGATGAAGATGAAATGGGAGATACGATACTGCGTGAAGAGTTTGACAGAGCACTGAAAGACCTGAGTCGAAACAAGGCCCCCGGAGTAGACAATATTCCATTGGAACTACTGACGGCCATGGGAGAGCCAGTCCTGACAAAACTCTACCATCTGGTGAGCAAGATGTATGAAACAGGCGAAATACCCTCAGACTTCAAGAAGAATATAATAATTCCAATCCCAAAGAAAGCAGGTGTTGACAGATGTGAAAATTACCGAACTATCAGCTTAATAAGTCACAGCTGCAAAATACTAACACGAATTCTTTACAGACGAATGGAAAAACTAGTAGAAGCCAACCTCGGGGAAGATCAGTTTGGATTCCGTAGAAACACTGGAACACGTGAGGCAATACTGACCTTACGACTTATCTTAGAAGAAAGATTAAGGAAAGGCAAACCTACGTTTCTAGCATTTGTAGACTTAGAGAAAGCTTTTGACAATGTTGACTGGAATACTCTCTTTCAAATTCTAAAGGTGGCAGGGGTAAAATACAGGGAGCGAAAGGCTATTTACAATTTGTACAGAAACCAGATGGCAGTTATAAGAGTCGAGGGACATGAAAGGGAAGCAGTGGTTGGGAAGGGAGTAAGACAGGGTTGTAGCCTCTCCCCGATGTTGTTCAATCTGTATATTGAGCAAGCAATAAAGGAAACAAAAGAAAAATTCGGGGTAGGCATTAAAATTCATGGAGAAGAAATAAAAACTTTGAGGTTCGCCGATGACATTGTAATTCTGTCAGAGACAGCAAAGGACTTGGAAGAGCAGTTGAATGGAATGGACAGTGTCTTGAAAGGAGGATATAAGATGAACATCAACAAAAGCAAAAGAAGGATAATGGAATGTAGTCTAATTAAGTCGGGTGATGCTGACGGAATTAGATTAGGAAATGAGACACTTAAAGTAGTAAAGGAGTTTTGCTATTTGGGGAGCAAAATAACTGATGATGGTCGAAGTAGAGAGGATATAAAATGTAGGCTGGCAGTGGCAAGGAAAGCGTTTCTGAAGAAGAGAAATTTGTTAACATCCAGTATTGATTTAAGTGTCAGGAAGTCATTTCTGAAAGTATTCGTATGGAGTGTAGCCATGTATGGAAGTGAAACATGGACGATAAATAGTTTGGACAAGAAGAGAATAGAAGCTTTCGAAATGTGGTGCTACAGAAGAATGCTGAAGATTAGATGGGTAGATCACATAACTAATGAGGAGGTATTGAATAGGATTGGGGAGGAGAGAAGTTTGTGGCACAACTTGACCAGAAGAAGGGATCGGTTGGTAGGACATGTTCTGAGGCATCAAGGGATCACCAATTTAGTATTGGAGGGCAGCGTGGAGGGTAAAAATCGTAGAGGGAGACCAAGAGATGAATACACTAAGCAGATTCAGAAGGATGTAGGTTGCAGTAGGTACTGGGAGATGAAAAAGCTTGCACAGGATAGAGTAGCATGGAGAGCTGCATCAAACCAGTCCCAGGACTGAAGACCACAACAACAACAACAACAACAAGGGCAGTAAACAAGGGCAGAGTGTACACTAATAGCAGAATTTTATTCAGAGTTTCCAGAGCAAAAAATTAAGAGTACCAAAGAGTTGTAGCACAGACAGATCTTTTATCTTGTTGTAAATTGCCACTGTACTATCTTCCTCCTAGGCGGCATGCTACTCTTTGGCGGGTTTGTGCTTGGCTGCCACAGGACCACAGCCTTTGCATCATCTTTTCTTTTCCGTGCTGCATGTCTATCCTCTTACTGTTCTTTTTCCCCTCCCTTGGGGAACATGTCATTTTTTGTGTTTTTTTTTTTTTTTTTTTTTTTTTTTTTTTTTTTTTTTTTTTTTTTTTTTTTTTTTTTGCTCCATTTCCTTTCTTTGTTACCCATCTCCTCTCATTCCTCCACTTTGGCATTTGAGGTTCCTCTTTTTCATCTTCCTTCCTGTGTGCTCCTGAAGGCCGGCCCACATGTCTGACACGACACATAACAGGTGACTGGGTAACATGTAATTCCAAGCCTCGGGTCGACAGGTGGGGTTTGCACGTAGCCCCTGGTACAGACCAGGCCCAAAGAGGGGTGATTGCCTGAGCTGCAACCTTCCCAAATTGCCAATTGGTGCCTCTGTCAGGTGTTTGGGAAGTGTGAACAATCACCCAAGGTAGATGCGCCCCTTGTGAAGGGGGCCCCCAATTGGAAGGAGCACGCCATCAGAGATGCTGGCAATCATGGTGGATTTTCTTGCAATGAGCCAATCATCTTGACAATCAACGTCTACAAAACATAAACATAATGAGGCTAACGATTCAAAGACCCTTCCCATTGCACCGCGGTTCCTCGTGCTCCCACATACTGAAGACGGTCAGTCCTTCGCCACAGTAAATCCGTTTATTATTCAGAAAGATGTTGATGCAGTTTCCGGCCCTATGAAATCTTGCTCTTGTTTATGGAATGGCACTTTGCTTTTGGAGGCTACTTCCAATTTTCAGGCAAAACAACTGCTTGCCGCCTCGCTTCTCCACGGCTACTCTGTTCTTTTTGAGGCTCATAGAACTTTAAATTCTTCCCGTTGTGTTATTTACACTAGGCTGCTCGACTGTCTAACTGAGGCCAAAATCAAATCTTACCTCTCTGGCTAAGGTATCATTGTCATCCATTGGGTGATTAAAAAGGCAGATTCCTCCTTAGTCCCCACTCGCCCTCTCTTTCTCATCTTTGATGGAGTGGTGCTTCCGTCCAAGATGAAAGCAGGCTCTGAAATTATCACAGTCCGGCTGTACATTCCAAACCCGATGTGCTGCTACCAGTGTCATAATTTCAACCACACTCGAATATGTTGTTGACACCCAGTCAAATGTGTAACCTGAGGTAGAAATGTGGACAAGGGCGATTGTCCGCTTCCTTCTCTCTGCTGTATCAGCTGCAATGGTGGTCATGCCACCTCCTCTTGGGATTTTCCCATTTATCTTGATGAGCGGGCTTTCCAAGAGATCGGGTAAAAAAAAAAAGTGCCTTACCCAGTCACTTGTAAGTTATTGGCTATTCACAAACCGTGCGTTCCTCCATCCCGCACCTATAGTTCTGTTTTTGTTACCCCTTGCTCAACGAAGAATATGGCCAAATACTGACAAAGAAATAGAGGGGCTGGCCAGTACTTACCTCAGCTCAGTACAGCCGATAGATACACACAAAACAGAACTGAAAATTTACATTTCTAGCTTTCGGAACTTTGTTCCTTCATCAGGGAGGAGAGAGGGGAAAAAAGGGAAGAAGGGAAAGTGGATTCAGTTACTCACAACCCAGGTTATGAAGCAACAGGGAAAGGTAAACAGGGAGGGTAGCAAGGATGGAGGCATGGTTGTCAGAGGGAAGCCAAAGATATTCTACTGTAAGTACTGTGCCAGCTTCAAACCAAAGAAGATGCATACAGAAGTAAAGAGGTATATAGTATAAAGATAAGCACAACTATGTAGGATAAAAAGATGCGTGAATGGCTGAAGAGGAAAGGGAAAGAGGAGAAGACTGAAGAGTGAATGGGAGTGAGGTTGTTTAACGTAGGTTCAGTCCAGGGGGATGGCGGGATGAAAGGATGTGTTGGAGTGCAAGTTCCCATCTCCGCAGTTACATTCCTAGCTTTCAGAACTTTGGAGATGGGAACTTGCACTCCAACACATCCTTTCATCCCGCCATCCCCCTGGACTGAACCTACGTTAAACAACCTCACTCCCATTCACTCTTCAGTCTTCTCCTCTTTCCCTTTCCTCTTTAGCCATTCACGCATCTTTTTATCCTACATAGTTGTGTTTATCTTTATACTATATACCTCTTTACTTCTGTATGCATCCTCTTTGGTTTGAAGCTGGCACAGTACTTACAGTAGAATATCTTTGGCTTCCCTCTGACAACCATGCCTCCATCCTTGCTACCCTCCCTGTTTACCTTTCCCTGTTGCTTCATAACCTGGGTTGTGAGTAACTGAATCCACTTTCCCTTCTTCCCTTTTTTCCCCTCTCTCCTCCCTGATGAAGGAACGAAGAATATGGCCATGCAGACATGCAACCTCAAATTCAGCTCTGAGGTTGTCAAATTGTCCAGTGTCAAGGTAGCATCGCCATCCTCCCATCCAGCTGTGCAACAAGCCATCAAACTCTCGCCTCAAGGGGCGAAGCCACCAGCTACACCACTGATAGGCAGGCTGGAAAGGACAGGAGGAGTACTCCTGCGAAGACTTCGTACAACCCTCCAGCCAAACAACACCCGAGTCTTCCTCTAACCGGAAAGGCTTGAAGAAGTCCACAAAAGGCAAATGGCCGGCCACCCGAGTCTTCCTCTAACCGGAAAGGCTTGAAGAAGTCCACCAAAGTCAAATGGCCAGCCTCCGTGTCACCGGTGCGCACCACCAACCATTTTTTCAGCATTGGACTCCACAGACAGGGAGCATAAGCAAGCCGATGCTTCTGTGGACCCCACAGAGCAGGATCCTCCTGCTTCTTTGCCCTGTAGCAGCAACTCTTCCCAGGCTGTCACTCAGTAGCTGCCGAGCTGACACCCCTACATCTCTTCCTCATCATGACTCTCCTCCAAAGCAACGTTCGAGGCCTTTGGTCCCACAAAGAGGATTTACAGTTGCTTTTAGCATCTCAGCTTCCCCTTATACTCTGCCTTCAGGAAAGGAAATTCCGCCCTCAGGACCGCTTTGAGCTTTCACATTTCTTCCCGATTTGTTTTGACCTTCCCCCTGAGGTTGGCATTCCATCTCATGTAGGCATCATGCTGCTCATGCGGGATGACATAATAGTCAATCCTCTCCCTGACTACCCATTTTCAAGCTGTTGCAGTTCGCCTTTTCCTTCCCCACCTGACTTTTTCCCCCTGTACCAATTATGTCCCTCTGTCATTCGGTGTCACCAGGGCAGACTTCCCTCAGCTTACTGGGCAGCTACCTCCCCCATTTCTGCTACTCAGTGACTTTAATGCCCATCATCTCCTTTGGGATTCTCCCAGAACCTGTCAGAGATGTGCCCTCTTGGCTGATCGTCTTAATCGACACAACCTCTTCTGCCTTAACACTGGAGCACCCACTTTCCTTCCCAATCCTCGCACACCTATTCACATTTGGATCTAACTCTGCACTGCCCAGCTCGCCCATCGTCTTGAGTGGTCTGTTCTTTCTGACGCCTACTCAAGCGACCATTTCCCATATGCTATCTGTTTCCTGACTCCTACCCAACCTGTGTGCACACCCAAGTGGCAGCTTGCTAAGGATGACTGGCGGCTTTACTCCTCCCAGGCGACCTTTGAAGAAAAACGTTTCCCCAGTTGTGATGGCCAGGTGGAATATCGCACAAACGTTATCCTTACTGCTGCAGATCCTGCGATGGCAAACTGCATTCATCATAAACGGATGCATGCAAAGTGTCGTTGTGTCCTTTGGTATAGCAAAAGGGCTAACTGGACTTCATTCACTAGTTCTTTTAACAATTTCACACCTTCCTCTGTCCTGTGGGCCAACTTCTGACGGCCCTCTGGGACCAAGATCCATTCGGCCAGTTTCCAGCCTGACAGTAGCAGATGATGTTATCGTGGACCCTGTTGCTATCTCTAACACCTTGGGTCACCATTTTGCGGAAGTGTCGAGCTCTTCCCACTATCACCCTGCCTCCCTCGATCGGAAACGAGCAGAATCGTGAGTGCTACAATGCTGCCTTTAGTATGAGGGAGCTAGATTGTGCTCTCACTTCATCCAAATCCTCCGCCCAAGGGCCAGACACTGTCCACATTCAGATGTTGTAGCGCCTTTCTCTAGTGGGCAAGCACTTTCTGCTTAACACATACATCCGCACCTGGGCAGAGGACACATTTCCCGAACTTTGGCGTGAAGCCACTGTCATATCCATACCTAAGCCTGGTAAGGACAAAAACCTTCCTTCTAGATGCCGCCCCATCTCTCTTACCAGCTGTGTTTGCAAAGTGATAGAACATTTGTTTCGTGTTCGGCTGGTATGTTAGTTTGAGTCTCGCAATTTACTAAAGAATGCACAATGTGGATTTCAAGTGTGGCGTTCTGCAGTTGACCATCTCATTACTTTGTTCATCCATATCATGAACGGTTTTCTGCTGAAATCACAGACTGTGGCCGAGTTTTCAGATTTGGAGAAGGCCTGCGACACCTGCTGGAGAACTGGTATCCTCCTTGCTCTTTACGTGTGGGGCTTCCATGACCACCTGCCTTGTTTCGTTTGGGAATTTTTAAAACAACGAGTTTTCAACGTGTGTGTGGGTTCTGCGTTGTTGGACACCTCTATCCAGGAAAATAGTGTGTCTCAGGGTTCCACCCTGAGCGTTGTCCTCTTTGCTGTTTCCATTAATCCTATAATGGTCTCTCTCCCACTGGGCATTTCTGGTCCCTTTTTATTGGCGATTTTGCCATATATTGCAGTTCTCCACAGACCTGTCTCACTGAGCGATGTCTTCAGCGATGTCTTGATTGTCTTTATTCCTGGAGCATCGACAGGGGCATTCGTTTTTCCATTGACAAAACCGTCTGTGTGAATTTCTGGTGGCACAAATGGTTTCTCCCACCATCTGTACAGCTTGGGCCTGTTGCTCTTCCATTCGTTGAAACTACGAAATTCCTGGGGATAATGTTTAATAGAAACACTCTTGGTCCTCCTATGTGTCTTACCTGGCAGCCTACTGTTCACAGTCCCTCAACGTCCTACGTGTCCTCAATGGTACTTCCTGGGGTCCAGATCGATCCACCCTCCTCCATTTGTACCAGTCCTATGTCCTTTTGAAACTCGACTATGGGTGCTTCATTTACACGTCTGCACATCCATCCCTCTTACGCCGTCTCAACACTATCCACCATCATGGCATCTGTTTGGCCACTGTCGCCTTTTACACTAGCCTGGTTGAGAGTCTGCATGCTGAAGATGCAGAACTACCACTGTCCTACCGCAGTGACTTTCTCCTGAGCAGGTATGTATGCCATTTGTCTGCCATGCATGGTCACCCATCCTATGCCTCCTCCTTCCGCCAGTATGGGGCGTGTCCCTCTTCTCTGTTACCTCCTGGATTCTGCTTTCGGCGCTTGCTACAGCGGCTTAACTTCACACTATCTACAACTTTCCTGGTGGGTGTTAATCCTTCACCTTGGCACCGAGAAGTGGCCCATGTTAACCTTGGCCTTCATTGACTTCCTAAGGACACTACTCCAGCCTCTCTCTATTGCCTGTAGTTTCACAACCCTTGAAAGGAACTTCACAATAGTACTTTTGTGGACACTGATGGCTCTCGGAACTGAGCTCTTTGCATTGTATCAGGCCATGGAGTACACGTAGCGCCACAGACTTTTCAATTTTGTCCTCTGCTCAGACTCACTCGGCACCCGTCAAAGTGTATGTGCGCTGTATACCACCCATCCCATAGAACAAAGGGTCCAGGAAAACTGTCACTTGCACCCTTGGTGGTGCCACTGTGGTGTTTATGTGGGTTCCTGGTCATGTTGGTCTGTCAGGAAATGAGGCTGCTGACGCTGCTGCCAAAGCTGCAGTCCTCTTACCTCAGCCTGCTAGTTCCTATATTCCCTCCGATGGTCTCTGTGTTGCCGTCTGTCAGGAGGTTGTGTCCCTTTGGCATCACAAATGGTCGTCCCATCACCGTAATAAGCTCAGGCTTATTAAGCCTCTCCCAGCGGCTTGGACGATCTCATCTCGGCCCTCCCGTTGAGGTCATTTTCACTAGGCTGCGTATTAGGCAGTGCTTTTCTACCCATCGTCATTCGAGAAGTGGCGCTACCCCACCACTTTGTACACATTGTGCCCAAGTTTTAACTGTCTGCCATTTCCTGACGGAATGCCCATTTTTTAGTTGTTTATGTTCCCGCTTGGGTTTTTCGTCTGATTTATTGGCCATTTTAGCAAATGACACGCGGGCTGTGGACCGTGTTTTACTTTTTATACACCAAAGTAATATGGTGAAGGCTGTTTAATTTTTAGTTTTGGACCTCCGTTTCTGTATGGTGTCTTTTTTAGTACTTTTTCCACGTCCCTGTTTTTAACTGTCTTATGTCAATTGGGACTGACGTATAGTCGTTTTTTAACTCCTCTGTCTTTGTGTTCTATAATTTGATTTGGGTGCATATGACCACAGTAGGTTTTGCGCGCTAAAGCGAAATAGAAGCAAACTGTACTATCTTGTGAACACTGTTCAGAAGAAAAATTGAACCGAATATGCCCTATTTTCTCTTCAGCTATAGGACCTGATAGAAGTTAAAGGCTGTAGTAAAACTTTAGAACTGAGTTTTTTCTTTTAAAAATTAAGATTCAAATCTTGGTAATTTGTGGACAGGTTTTATACCAAAGTTGTTTATTCATTCCTCTCCTTTCCTTTCCTTTCGTAATATTACTAATGCTAAGACTTCATTGTGCTTATCTTTATGTAAGATATACATAGATATTTCTTTTATATTTTACCTTTGTTTCTTCAGGAAACTGATGGATTCTGTAGGACACTTGCTAAAAAATTTGAGTGTGTCACAAGCAAATTCACAACCAGATGCTCCAGATTGTGATGATATACCTGATGAAGTAAAAACTGTTACTCGGAAGAGGAGGTATGGTGCACTACAGTTGATCTGTTTCTTATGTGATATTGAATTGATACAACAGTTAAATGTTAATGAAAATTTGTATGAAAAGAAGTAAAATGCTAATGTTTTGCTCATTTGTGCTAGCATTAACGTCAAAGAACATTTTGTTTTGTCCCAGAGCATGTTTATGGTGTTGATGGTTGATATTTCAAAAAATATTGCCATTTGAAACCCTGCATCTGTCATATTATCACTACTGCACTACTGAACAGCTTCTTAAATGACTCAGATTGTAAAAAAAAAAAAACAACTTTTTGTTGTAAACTATATTGCACTATTCCTTTTCAGAAGTAGGATTGTGATGATTCTTAATTGTCTGTGATTATATTAACAGACAAGTGCTGCAGTTACAAGAATAGTATTTTTTACTTGTGGCACATGCTGTGTAGATTACCACTGAAAGTGTTAATCAGTATGTGAAAAATAAAATATTGATAAGGTATACCACAAAACAAGTGATACAACCTGAAATGGAAAAGTGTTGTGGATAGACAGAAGAAGTCAGTCATCCTTCGAACCTTGTAATTCTTTTTTTCCACTGTTATGTTATCATTATGACATTGCACATATTTGTATGTGTTCTCTGGCTTTAGCAAACTTGTGCTACTCCGAATAAGCTTTATACCAATTTTAATTCCCACTATTCTGTACTTGAGCTATCCGTAAAATTGTTTGACAATAGGCCCATGTTTACTTTTATGAGTTGAGATCATCATTTGATTCACTTCACAGTGTTTTATTTGAAGTTATTGTACTGAATAGATTGAAATTACGTTCATCGCTTGCCCTTGCATTGAGATATGTCCACAAAATATGTACATCATCATCATAGTTAGAGCCACCTGCCAAACGTGCGTGCCCTACATCTTTCATCATCATTACTCTGTCCACTCTTTGTAATTAATTTCTTGAGACAATGCCATAGCTTTTGACCCTAGATGCAAAACTCTTCAACTGTTCCTTTGATTGTGAGGATAAAGGAACTAATAACCACATTTTTGAGGCTTTAGAAAAATCATCATAATGATCATTTAAATGGGCATAATGAAAATCTTATAGGGTTTTAAAGATAAATGCACCATATATTAGTGCTGCAATAAGTCTTCTATGCAGTATCATTTCAGAAGATTAAAATATTCATTATTAAATATTTTTTACTGAAAACTGGAGAAACAGAGGAGACAATTTACAGGCCAGTTTTCTTACTAGCAGCATTTCTGAAGGCTTTTACAAAGGCTATGTATAAAAACAGTAGCAACACATCTTGTCACTAACAATATTCTGTCAGTCACATTTTGGCTCCAGCATCAACAGAAAATGCCTGTTATTTTTGTGTCTGAGGCAGTATAGAACTATAAAAGAAGTTGGCAACAGTAAATATCTTTTTTGATTTAAATTTATATATTTATGTAACTGTGGACTGACTATACTTTTGCAAAAATTGGTGTAGCGTGGAACTGAAGGAAACGACCCTTCTGTGTCTTGGAAATGTAAAGCATATATTGAAGAGGCATAGAAGCAGTGTCAACAAAAAGAGAATAAATATGACTCTAATAGAGATGCTATACACAGTAAGGATTGGGAGCATGAGTACAAGATTCCACTCTATGTTCAGTGAAACATTAGCTTGCAGCTTATAGTAAACATATTTTTTCTTACCTTCACCAAATCACTGTTAACACAGAAGTATTGAAATTTTGTCATCAGAGGATGTTCAAATAAAAAAAAAACAGAATGAGATTAGGAAAAGCAAATGTTGCCATGACAATATCACAGTAATAACAGAACAAGTGAGAAAGAAATAAACAATATCCAGAGACTCGTAAGGCATTTGTAATTATAAAGTGTAACACAAAAGGTTAATTTTTTGCAGTATTTGTTAGTGTTCAAACTAGTTTTTTTTCCCTTACAAAGCCATAGTCATACAATAACAGATTATCATAGTTAAACGTGGGAGCATAGTGTAACAAGTTTCAGATAGATATTGCCCAAGAGTGTGGCTAAGCCATGTCTCTGCAATATCCTTTCTTCTGGGAATGCTAGTTCTGCAAGGTTTGCAGAAGAACTTCTGTGAAGTTTGGAAGGTAGGAGACGAGGTACTGGCAGAATTGAAGCTGTGAGGTGGGTCGTGAGTCGCGCTTGGGTAACTCAGATAGTACAGCACTTGCTCGGGAAATGCAAAGGTCCCGAGTTCGAGTCTCTGTCTGGCACACAGTTTTAATCTGCCAGGAAGTTTCATGAATCTATGAGTGTTCAAAGATAAATTCAATTGGTTTTATGCGCAGATTTGTTACTCTGGATGAGACATGAGTCCACATTTTTATGACAGGAACAATATTACCAAACGACTGTAATTCGATGGCCCAGCATCAATAAAGATGTTGTCGGTTTTGTCTGCCATAAAGCTAGAATTTTTATTTTCTAGAAATCAGAAGGGATTATTTTTACCTATTGCCAGAACAACCTAAAAATCTCCTAGAAAATTTTGCACTTATTCTCTGAGCCAATGAGAGTTTGAAGTATGAATGGCGCAAACAAACAACTTATTCAGTAAATTTCCCATCCTTAGACTTCCACCTATTCTCACAGGGATTTTTAAAGGTAAAACTAGAGACCATTGTAATCTAGTTTGGGTATCCTCGATACCTTTTAAAGTTACATTTCAGAGACGATATCTACTTATTGGGAAAACGTTGAATGAATTTCGTTGTTATTAATGGTGGCTACATCGGAAAATAAAAGAGTTTTGGACATCATGAATTTAGTGTTTCTGAACTAGCTCATTAAATTTTCTCCTGGCCATAAGAAAATGATGTTAAGTATCTGATGGGATCCTAATTTTAATATCACAACTTTCAAGTGTTAAAAAACAAACCAGTATCATTAGGGATTTTTGTATGTTCATATTTGGTATTATAATCATGACAGGATTATAGAAAACATTAAAACTAATTTTACTCTGTATAATTCTTCTATCTAAGTCCAAAAGCTAATACAGTCATAAGTAGCTTAATTGTGCCTTGGTTAAGTGCCAGACTACAAATCCAAGGTCACAGTTTCAATCCCCAGTCAATCTTAGGATTTTTGTCACTTATTTCTTTCACCTCTGACAATGTTTATTGATCTGAGAAATGCTGAGTTGCACCGTGGTTTGGAATTCAGCCTATGCTGTAGGTCCCAGTATAGCTGGGGCTGGGCAATCAGTCCAGAGGTCAGGGGAAGGTAACAGCATGCTACCTCCAACAGAACCAGGCTGATTAAGCACTGTAGTGTTCAAAACAATCTTCAGATTGTTGGCTGCTTTGCTTTATTTCCACCCACCATTAATGTGTACATGAGGTTAAGTGTCCTTATCTTTTTATATTGTTTCTGTGATGGGATATTCATCAAAGTATTGTTGTGGTATTTAGTATTTCCCATTATTTCTGAGCTACATCAGTATATTTTTCCTTGGTTTTACTTCCATTCAACTTCATTGATTTCCAAAAGTAAGAGAATTGTCAGTGGAATACATTGTATATGCTTAAATTCATGTTGGTGCCTTAAGCTATTGTCTTATAGGCAGGGTCGGTTCTTATTTGCAAAAATAACTAATTACATATGTGCATATCTGTGAGGTATGGCTATAAATTTCATGCTCCTGAGTGTAATTTTGCTGTTGAATACTTTGCATGGGCATTAGTCTTAATTTTTTTCTTTTTCTTCCTTCCTTTCTTTCTTCCTTCCATTCTTTCCTTTTTTTTTTTTTTTTTTTTCGTTGTTTAATCTATATTGTTTATCTTTTTAGAGAATGTTTTCTCATAGTGTTTCCATTTTCATATAGTTGCCCACTTGTAACTTAAATGTTTTCTATAAACACAATCACCCCCAGGGGACTTGCCTCTCTTTGGCGGGTTTGTGCTTGGCTGCTATGGGGCCCCAGCCTTAGCATCATTTTTTCCCTTCCGTGCTGCATGTCTGTCCTCTTCCTATTCTTTTTCCCCTCCCATGGGGAACATGTCTGGGGTGTTTTTCAGAATGTGTTCCACATTTTCGGTGGCAGACAGAACAGTCTCGCCACTGGTTTTCGTTCCTTTTTTCTTTCACCTTCTCCTATCCATCCTCCGCTTCGGTGTTTGAAGCTCCTCTTTATTACCTTCCACCCTATGCACTCCTGAAGGCCGGTCCACACGTCTTGATGCATAACAGGTGGGTGGGTAACACAAAATTCCTAGCCCTGGGTTGACAGGTAGGATTCACACATACCCCTGGTACAGGCCAGGCCCAGGAAGGGGTGATTGCCTGGGCTGCTACCTTACCAAATTGCCAATTGGTCCCTCTGACAAGTGTTGGGGAGGTATGACCTGAGATGTGAACAATCACGTAAGGCAGGTGAGCACTCCTTGCAGTCAATGTCTACCGAACGTGAATGGAATGAAGATCCCAACTCAAACACCCTCCCAGCTGCACTATGGTTCCTCATGGTTTCACGTACTGCAGATGGTCAGTCCTACGCAGTGGTAAATGAATTTCTAATTCGGAAAGGTATTGATGCAATTTGTGGCCCTGTGAAATTCTGTCCTCATTTATTCAGTGGCACTTTGCTTTTGGAGACTACTTCTCTTTCTCAAGCAAAACTACTGCTTGCTGCTTCGCTTCTCTACAGTTATCCTGTTTGTGTCGAGGCTCATAGAATTCTGAATTCTTCCCCATGGTGTTATTTACACTAGGATGCTCAATGGTCTGACCAAGGCAGAAATCAAAACGTACCTCTCTGATGAGGGTGTCACTGCCATCCATTGGGTGATAAAAAAGATAGAGAGGCACCCTTAATGCCTACATGCACCCTGTTCTCACCTTTGGTAGAGTGGTGCTTCCATCTAAGATCAAAGCAGGGTATGAAGTTATTACAGTCCGACCCTATATTCCGAACCCGATGCGCTGCTACCAATGTCGGTCACTCACAAGTTACTGGCTAGTCACAAACCCTGTGTTCTACCATCTGACACTTAAAGTACTGTTCTTGTATATCTTGCTCCATGAAAGACATGGCCAAGCAGACATGCGACCTCAAATTCAGCATTGTGGTTGTGAAATCGCCCATTGTCATGGTAGCATCGCCATCTCCTAGTCTAGCTGTGCAGCAAGCCACCAAACATTCTCCTCCTGGGGTGAAATCACCTGCTACGCAACCACCAGGCCGGAAAGAACAGAAGGAATTCTTCCACGAAGACTTTCTGTGTCCCTCCAACCAACAAACATCTGAGTCTTTCTCTGCCAACTGGAAAGGCTCCAAGAAGTGGAACAAAGGGAAACGGTCTTCTCTTTCGCCGACTCAAAAACCCTCTTTGATGGTGTTGCCATGTGATACCTTAGTTCAGCCGACCTCTGTGTTACCGGTGTGCCCAGCCAATCGTTTTTCTGCCCTGGATTCTGCAGATTGACAGAAGGAGAATGCCAATGATGCTGCAGATCTGATGGAGCAGGATCCTCCAGCCTCTGCACTTCTAGCAGTGAATCTTTTGAAGGCTGGCACTTGGTCAGGGTGACATCCTTTCATTTTTTTCCCTCCTCCCCTTTCCTTGTTATGACTGTCCTTCAGTGGGATGTTCACGGCCTTAGGTCAAACAAAGAGGATTTACAGGTGCCCTTAGAATTGCAGTGTATGCTAATTATCTGTCTCCAGGAAACAAAATTGCTTACAACTGCTTTGAGCTCTTGCATTTCTTCCCGGTCCATTTTTGACTTTCCCCCTGATGATGGCATTCTATCTCATGAGGGAGTTGTTTGCTGTCTCCTACCCCACCTACGTGCACACCCAAATGGCGGCTTACTAAGGCTGACTGGAGGCTTTACTCCTCCCTGGCAACTTTCGATGAACATCATTTTCCCCAGTTGTGACGACCAGGTAGCATAGCGTAGAAACATTATCCTTACTGCCACAGAATGTTCCATTCCTCGCATTTCCTCTTTACAAAGCCGTCTCATGATCCTTTGGTGGATTGAGGTATGTCACTGTGCAATTCGCGCACAGAGATGTGCTCTCTGCATTTTTAATCATCGTCCTACAATGGCAAACTACAATCTGTATAAACAGTTGCATGCACAGTGTTGTTGTGTTCTTTGGGACAGCAAAAAAGGTAGCTGGATTTCATTTACTAGTTCTTTTAACATTCTGCTACCTCTTCTGTCATGAGGGCCAATATCTGGCGGGTCTCGGGAACCAAGATCCTTTCCCCAAATTCTGGCCTGCCAGTAGCACATTGGATCCTATTACTATCTCCAACACCATTTTGTGGAGGTTTCGAGCTCCTCCCAGTATTGCCCTGCCTTCCTCCATCAGAAACAAGTGGAGGAGTCTCAGGTGACACCCCTCTCTTCTCAGAATCATGAATGCTACAGTATCGCCTTCACTATGAGGGAGCTATATCATGCTCTCTTCATGCCAATCCACAGCCCGAGGGTCAGACAGTGTTAACATTCAGATGTTGCAGCACCTTTCTCTTGGAGGCAAGCACTTTCTCCTTCGTATATACAACCGCATCTGACCAGAGGACACATTTCCCAGACTTTGGCATGAAACCACTGTCATACCCATATCTAAGACCAGTAAGGACAAATACCTTCCTTCTAGGTACTGCCCCATTCTCTCACCAGCTGTGTTTGCAAGGTGATGGAACGTATAATTCACACCTGGCTTGTATGGCGGCTCAAGTCACGCAATTTACTAACCACTGCATAGTGTGGATTTCGAGCTAATTGTTTTGCAGTTGACCATCTCGTCACTTTGTCCACCCATGTCATGAATGGTCTTCTGTAGAAATTCCATACTCTGGCCGTGTTTTTCAATTTGGAGAAACCCTACGACATCTGGGAGAGGACTGGTATCCTCCATAGTCGCTACAAGTGGGTCTTCCGTGGCTGCATGCTCTATTTCGTTCAGGTATTTTTAAAACACCGAGTTTTCAAGGTACATGTGGGTTTTGCCTCGTCAGACACCTTTATCCAGGAAAACATTGTCCAGAACATCATCCTCTTGTCTACTGTGATTAACCCTATAATGGCATGTCTTCTGCTGGTCACCTCCAGCTCCCTTTTCATTGACAATTTTGCCATCTATTGCAGTTCTCCACAGACTTGTCTCACTGAGTGGCATCTTCAGTGATGTCGTGATCATTTTTAATCATGGAGCTTTGCCAGTGACTTTGTTTTTTCACTGACAAAACTGTTGGTATGATTTTCAGGTGTGCAATAGGTTGCTTTCACAGTCTTTACGTCTTGAGCATGTTGCTCTTCTGTTCCAAGAAATCTACGAAATTCTTGGGACTCTTATGCTCAGCAGGAAACTTTGGTCCTCCCACAAGTCTTTCCTGGCAGCCCACTATATGCAGTCCCTCAGTGTCCTATGTGTCCTCGGTGGTACTTCCTGGGGAAGAGATCAAACCACCCACGTCCGTGTATACCAGTCCCGTGTCTGTTCAAAAACAGACAATGGGTGTTTCGTTTATGCACCTCCATGTCTGTCCGTCTCAATACTACCCACCAGTGTGGCATCTGTTTGGTCACTGTTGCCTTTTACACTAGCCTGGTAGTGAGTCTTTATGCAGGAGCTGGCAAACTACCACCGTCCTACCACCATGACTTTCTCCTCAGAAGATATGCCTGCTGTTTGTCTGCCATGCTTGGCCACCCATCCTATGTCTACTCCTTCGATGGCTCCATCACCAGTATAGAGCATGTACCGCTTCTTTGTTACGTCCTGGAGTTCGCTTTCGGCTCTTGTCCCAGCAGCTTAACTTCGCGCTACCTGCAACTTTCCCAGTGAGTGTAAACCCTTCATCATCTTGGCTTTGTGTGATGGCCTATGTGCACCTTGGCCTTCATTCACTTCCTAAGGACACGACTCCAACCTCACTCTATGGCCTTCAGTTTCATAATCTCCACACATATCTTCGCAGTAGTACTTTTGTGTACACTGATGCCTCTCGGACTGACTGAGGTGTTGGCTGTGCCTTCATCATTGGCACCAACATTTTTCAGTATTGCTTCCGGAACACTGCTCAGTGTTTAGAGTAGAGCTCTTTGCCCTGTATCAGACCATGCATTAAAACCAGCGACACAGGTTTTTCAATTGTGTCATCTGCTCCGTTTCTCTGTGCCTTTCAAAGCCTCTGTTTGCTGTACTCCATCCATCTCTTAGTGCAACATGTCCAGGAAAGCTGTCACTTGCTCACTCTTGATGGAGCCATTGTGATGTTTGTGGGTTCCTGGTCACTTCGATCTGACAGGAAACGAGGCCACTGATGTTGCTGCAGTCCTTGTACCTGAGCGCACTAGTTTTTACATTCCCTCAAATGATATCTGTGTTGCCGTCTGTCAGCAGGTGGTGTCACTTTGGCATCACGCCTGGTCCATCCTTGATGGGAACAAACTTCAAGTTATTAAGCCTCTCCCAGCAACTTGGACCTCCTCTCGGCCCTCTCACCGTGAGATCATTTTAGCTAGGTTCTGTATCGGGCACTGTCTTTTAGCCCTCGTCATTTGTTAAGTGGTGCTTCCCCACTACTTTCTACTCATTACACTCAACCTTCGACAGTCCACCGTGTCCTGACAGAATACTCTTTTTTTTTTTTTAAAAAAAAACCACTTACATTCTTATTTGTGTTTGCTGTCTTGAGTTACAGCCATTTTAGTAAATGACGCACAGGCTGTTGACCGCATTTTCCTTTTTATCTGTCTTGAGAATATGATGAAGGCCATTTAATTTTTAGTTCAGAGCCTCCGTTTCTCTATGACGTACTTTATAGACCTTTCTCCGCCTTCCTGTTTTTAGCTGTCTTCTCTTCCATCGTTTGGGATTAAAGTGTAGTCATTTTTAACTCTTCTCTTTGTCTTTTTGTTCTACAGTTCTGACGTAGGTGCATATGACCCTAGTTGTTTTTGCGTCTGAAAATAAAACGAAAGAAAACCAAACGATATAAACACAAATAATGCACTCATATTTTATGATTGTCATCCCCTCCCCTCCCCTCCCCACCACTCCGCTCCACTCCCCTCTGCTCCACTCCCCTCCCATGCTAATGATGTTTGATACCATACAACTTTGACCGAAGATACCTCTTCAACAATTTTTCTTCATTTTTCAGCCATGAGAGTGATTCAGATGAAGCAAGCTTGCAGAGAGTTAAAGCTGCATTTTCCTTAATGGGCTACGCATTTCAGCCTCACCGACACATTCCGAAGAGTTCTGTGCTGTACCGAAAGCGTAATATAAGAGTACAGAATAGGCAGTTGAAAATGAACTTGAATCGTTCCATGGCATCACGACACATCTATTATGACGACGATGGCAATGAATGTGAATCTGCTCTATCGAGGGTATGTTGTTTTGCTTTTCTTTTTATGATAAGAGTGTATCAGACAAAAAATTTTCTTCATTGCTTGCATCGGGAGGATTTATTCATTGTTTGTGGTATTTTGTGCACACATTAACATGTTACGGACTGTCTATGTGTGTTATTAGAGAATTCAGTTGAGAAAATGTAAAAATACTAGGAGACAGCATAGGTGGTCTGTTTTTATCCCCCAGAAAATAAAATTTCAGTTCTACTGATTGGAATACTGAAAAGTAAAGAAAACAGAAGCTTACATTTTGTAACTGTTTTCTTTCTGAGTGATTACTCTTGTCAAGTCTAACTCACTAAAGTTCATTAAATGCTGCTAAGATTATTAAACTGCAGTTCATTAAAGTCTGTTGTATAGATCTGTTAAGTTGCTGTAGTGAATTGAAGAAAAAAAAAAAAGAAAAAAGGAAGTAAAGAAATAGATCTTCTTTGATAACAATTTGTGTTTATTGGACAGGCTTCTCATTGTCTTCTAGAAGTGAAATAATTAACAAGACAGTTGTCATAGAATTCTGTTTGTTCCACACTGCTGCAGCCACTATTTCTTTCGGTACTGTAACTTGGAAAAGGATTGAGCAGAGCACTTTAGACAGATTGTAAACAACCATGCAATGTAGCGCTCTACATGGAGTAATAATCACTGGTCTGCATAAGGAGAGAATTTGTGTTTGATGTAACAACTTTAATCAAAACGATTCTTCCATATGTAAAGCTGGACTGAAAGCAGGCTTGAATTCACAATCATTCCTCAGAGATTCCACCTGTCTGAATGTTGTCCGTCCGTAGCGGCTGTAGCAATTATTATCTCAGTAGGTTTTATCGAAGAAAAGTATTTTACCATGTTAAATATCTTGGATTTATGCAGAGAAAACCATTTGCTAGCTAACAGAACACTTTTACACCTATATAATGCCGTAGCCCCATCCAGAACTAATGTAAAATCTAAATCCTCTTGTTACATACCATGATTCAGAGGTAACCTATCATTCCCGAGTAAGTTTGCACTTGTAAGAGTTTATATATAGTTATCACTGCTCGCAACTAACTCATATTTGCGAAAAAATTCTCATTTACTATTGTTGCATGAAAGATGCCCAAATTACACTTAAATAAATAGTCTCAGATCTGTGACCTGTACTAATACTATTTCATGTTACTATGTTTTAACTTATGACAAATTAATACTCGCACATTGTGTCGTGTCGCATTTGATCCATTATAAGGGAAAGGTTTAGGAAGGAGAAGCAGGTAGGTCAGATCCTCAACCTAAGGTTGAAGTGAAATTCACATTTGCATGTTATGACATTTGTCCCATATATTACAAGGGGGTGATGCTGAATTTTGATCAGTGTCCCCTGTTGGTTTGGAAACTTTATCACAGGCACAACCTTGCAGCCATACTATCCAGTTGCATGCATGGACATTGTATGTAGCCTCCCTTTTTCAATGTTTCACAACGGTTGCGGGTAAGATAGGAGATGAGTAAATCCAAGGGGCTTAACTATAAAATAGAACTGAAGTAGACATATAGTGAACAGGCGTGGTGATCAGTTACTGCCATAATCAGGTAAGAAAGGACCCTTTTCTCTCTCAAGAACATTCATACTTACCCTCTGTAAACTACATGGAATTGTTACTTTAAGGCCTGTGCAGTACTTAACACTTATTCAGTGTTTCTTGTTTTCTAGACAAAACAGTTTTTGAACAGTATTACAACCTCCAGTGCACAACCTTATGGAACCACAGCAGCTATTATTACTGATACGCACTCAAGCTCAGATGAAGATATTTCACCCGCCCAACGACAACAACAGAAAAGTGTTGTGAGGAAAGAAAGGAAGCGACTTTCACTTTGTGGCTGTGACACAGATCCAGCAAGCACTGTAGAACTGGCAGAAAGTTTACCTGATGCTGAAAAGTCTTCAGTGCTTGAGGTTGCAAACAGTGGTGATGGAGAGTTCGTTGCTCTTGCAGATGACCAGGAAATAGTCAAGAAACCACAGCAGAAAAAGAAACGAAAGAAAGGAAAAAGGCTGAGTTCTAAAATCCCAGAAGAAATTATATCCAATCCCAAGCTTATGAAGTACTGGGTTCGACGATACCAACTTTTCTCGAAGTTTGATGAAGGAATTAGAATGGATAATGGTAAATTATTATTGTACATTTCAGTGTCAGTTCAGGTTTTCATTATATTACAGGTGTTTTATTATTAATTTGTTTCTGTATTATGACCTTTGTTGTGACTGATTGCTTGGTGTAAAAACTACATTGAATGAAAATATAATGCAACTGCAGCAGTGTAAAGCAGACAGCACTGTAAAAAATTTTGTGCATAATTTTTGTGAATAGCTCTTAATACGGACAAACGTTTCATCTTAAATTGTTCGTAGTTTTGAGTTTAAATAGGTGTAAGGAAGGCATTAATAGAGCAAGTAGTGAGGCAGGTTGCAGCCCATATCTCACGTTTAATATGTACATTGAGCAAGCAGTAAGAGAAATTGAGGTAACATTTGGGAATGAATCTTCAGAGAGAAGAAAAAAATATTTAAGATTATCAATTATTCTGTCACATTTGCAATAGCAGTTGAACAGTGTCGATAGGGTCCTGAGAAGTTGTTATAAGATGAACATCAAAAAATTTAAAGTAAATTCTATGGAATGACATCAGTTTAAATCAGTTGATGCTGAGGAAATTGGATTATGAAGTGGGACACTGAAAGCAGTTAACAAGTTTTAGTGTAAAATTAAGGTGATAGCTGAAGTAAATAGGATATAAAATGCAAACTGGTGACAGTGAGAAACAATTTCTTAAAATAAAGAAATTTAATGGTATGGTTTTGGGTGTTCAGTCGAATTGTAGATTCCATTTTTTTTGCACAATATTTTGACAGCCAATAGTTATTTTCTTCACCTACTCTCAGCTGTATTATTATGTGCACTTGTTTCTTTGACTCGGAGACCATGAAGGATTGTTGGTGTTGCACAGCTATTTATAGCAGACTTTGACTTGTGGAGGCCACCATGTCTTTGCTGCTGCTTTGTTTCTTGGAATCAGCATTACTACTCTGTGAAGTGCAAATTCTCTCAGCATTTACTACCTCTGATGAATGACGTGGCCAGTGGGATCTTGATAACCTGAGTGCCAGATCACAAGCCTTGCTTAAAGCGAAATCTTCATTCCAGCTCATAAGGTATTCTGACATCATTGCATTACTATGCTGTTCCAGAAACTTCGTGTTTGCACCATGATACTGATCTTGTCAGCTTTAATTTCATTATTATACTTGAGACTGAGCTTAGTGACAGAAGGTATGCTTGGTTTTTATATGGGTATGCCGCTGATGTTCCTTGCACCTCTCTTCAACTGTTCTCATAGTCTGCTCCCACATAAATACATATCACTCTGGCATGAAATGCACTACGTACCCAACTTTTGAGACCTAAATCACCCTTAACATCGCAAAGAAGACTTTTTATCTTCATTTATGGAAGAAGAAGAATACATTGGATGCCATGTTTTCATAAGGTTCTACCAATTGTTCTGGAGACTGGACCAGCACACTGCAGATGAGCAACTATTGGATTTTTATTTTCTTTCTCAGTCTCGACCTCCTTGGGCACTGATTTTGCTCCAATTCCCACTCAGTTTGGTGAACTGGGTACACGTTTCCTGAACCATCTTGATGCTCCCTTCTACCATCAGCTTTTCTGATCTGTGCAGATGGGAGTTAGTCTTACAACACATTTTCTGCTCTTGTTATCATCGTGGCCTTAATCTATGGTAACATACTATCCTCACACAGTCTGTCCAACAGTGTCCTTCCCGTCTTTCATATCTCCTCTCAAGTGTCGTCTCCTACCCTCTTTGTTTGCTGCCATCTGCCAATGCAGCCACCCATCTTTCCCCGCTCCTCTTCTTTTTCAATCCTTTTTTCCCGACCACCCTGCCCCACAACCTGATGCTGTGCCTGTTGGCATTCTAGTCCCTACACAGTCCATCGGACAGCTTCCCCCCCCCCCCCCCCTCCCCCTGAATACTCTACTTCCCCTTCCCCTTCCCTGTCCCTCCAGATTGCTGCTTCCATTCCAGGTGATAGTTCCTTTGTGGCCCGAGCTGCCAGAGCTTGTAGTCAGTACACTTGAGGTATTCTCGCTTGTGTGCATGAATGGTGTGTGTTCCTCTTTTGCCAATGAAGGCTGTGGCCAAAAGCTTGACTAGTGGATAGGTTGATACGACACAACTTAAGACATTATGGAATAGTTAATTTGGTGATGGGTGGAATTGTTGTGGATAAAAACTATTATGAGAGACAAAGGCTTGACTCCAGTAAGCAGTTAAAGTTGATGTTGGGTGCAGTGGTTGTGCCAAGGAAAAAACTCACAAAGGGCAGCCTAGTGTGGAGAGTTGCATCAAACCAGTGCTCAGACTGAAGGGACTGCAGGAGCAGTAACAGTAGCATATATTAATTTTGAATTGTTTGGTTTCAGATATTACATTTCATTTATTTTGTGGTTGATTATCAGTTTTTTAATAGCATCATTACGTTCAAAATTGTAAAATCGTCATACCTTGAAAAACCACTTTTTGTGCATTTCTGAAGAAACACTTAGTTTTTAGAGACATCAAAATTCTAGCTATCTTCCCAAATTAATAAATCGTATCATGCATATTCTGTATGACTCATAGCAGTTGCATAGGTTAAGTTACAAAACAAAAGTAAATCGATTAGAACATTATTTTAATAAAAAAATCAGAGGTTGAAGGAAGAAAAGCTAAAGTAGTTATATGTTATGAAATACAGTTCAAATTCTCCATAATATATTTATTCATGTAATATGGAATCAAGTTTTCTATAAATATCAGCAGTAATAAATGTGTGTGACATTCAGAGAATCAAAAATTTCTGCTACATTGCTAACACTATCCATGCCTTTCCCATACTTACATGTTTCTGTTTTCTTGCATCTCTTCTGCTAACCTTATTTCTATAATTTCTAACGTTTCCTTGAACCAGTGAATTTCTCCACATTTTATTCATTCTGTACTGTTTCCATTCATTTCTGTTAAATGCCAGGATTCACATCAAACAGGCATGCTATGAGGAAACTTGCTTAACATTTTGTTGGAAAAGACTGACATTTCCTAAATATCATATGTTAATTTCTATATATATTGTTGTTAACATCACCATCATCTTGCAAGGTGAAATAAATGAATAAAAGTCTTCATATAACTGGAAGACCTTGATATAATTATTAATTAAATCTGCACTGCAAACTGGACAGTTAATCTTATAAAAAAACTAGAGGAAAATAATTTTTCATTTAAAAGAATTCTCAAAAACTGAACATGTGATCTAAAGCAGTGCTTTATAATGAAGAAACAAAACAAATACAAATGGTGTTAACTTTCCTGACAGTAGCTATAAGACAAATAGATAGAATTGGCTCTCAAGCTGAAGGAATATTCCCAGTTAGCGACACAAAATTCATTAAAAAAAAGAAGTCCATTAGATTTACATGGTGGACATGTTATGTGCAACTAATTGAACCATTGCTTGCAAACTGCAGGTGATAGTTATGTGCAAATTCTGTCAGTGATAACTGTAGGGTGAGCAGGGCCAGTTTAAGAGTGCCGACACTTGGGGCTCCAAGCTGAGTGGGGTGCCTCTAGTGTGTATAAGGATGTGTCACTGTTAGTAGTGGACACCTGAGACGCCAAGCTGAGAGGAGCGCCAGGGATACACAAGTGCAACATTTGTGCTTGGCACAAATAGTGGCGAAGACTGACAAAAGTGAATATGTGTGAGGGAGGAGGGGGCAAACTGTAAGCTGATTGTGTGAAAATGAGACTCGGACTTGCCCTGATTGTGAGGCTGTCATCAATATTCTCAGTTGCCTGCAAGATGTAGACCCTATGTGTAATTCTAATTACTTTCTTTTGTGAAGTAAATATATTTTGCCCAAATGAGAAGCTACCTCATTGAAAATTGCAATTATATTTATTTACTAATTTCTGTGCTGCCCAAAGTTAATAGTTATTCTTATAGCAAAATTAATTGAATCTAAATGTTTAGCTGATCTATGACTAGATTTATCTGGTTTCAGCTTTCATTGGTATGCATACCCGAAAAATTTTAACTTTCTAACTTGTTAATTACTTTTTCTTGATTCATTACATTAATAGGTGTGAGGTATTACTGACAGTGCAAAAATAGTTGTTCTTTTCAAATTTTAAGACTAGTCCATTTGTGCAAAACATGTTAATAACTTTACTAATACTAAAAAGAAAAATGCTTTGAACTTCCCTTTAGTGAACACGAGGCACATAAAGGAGTGACATTCACTCCTATAGAAATCTTTGACAAACATCCAATGAAAATAAAATGTCTGAAAGACAGCAGATGTGTCTTCAAGTGTAGGTTAAAGTCATTTCTCTGTAACAACGTCTTCTGTACAGTAGAGGAATCCTTGAATAGTAATTAGTAGGCAATTACAAACTGGTAAATGAATTGCATGTAGCCATAAAAATACTTTATTCAATTGTCATTGCAATCTCTCTTTTTGTCATTGCAATCTTTCATTCAATTGACCTGTCTCACACCATAATGTTTGCCATGAATATGGGGTATGAAACCTGCAACTAAATAACAAATATTTTTATTACTTTTAGATAGTTGGTTCTCAGTGACACCAGAAAGAGTTGCAGAACATATTGCTGAGAGATGTCAGTGTGACCTGATTGTAGATGCTTTTTGTGGCTGTGGTGGGAATGCTATACAATTTGCATTCTTCTGTGAGAGAGGTAGGTTCATTGCACAATTAAGTATTTCTGTATTCTCCTGGAGTTGTGATCACTGTCCATATATATTTTTTGTTGTGATTTTTTGTTTAATATTGAAAAATACAATAATATTTTGGTGGTAACAGAGAATAATAATACATGAATAAATAAGGCTTTATCGGATAGTTTCTCTATGCCTAACAACAACCCTGTTTGAGATTTTTCTCTTCCTTGCATCTAGAGATATATTGCAGTATTTAAGCTATGATATTTTTTGTGTCAAATATTAATTCTAGATGTAATAATTTCGTTTAATTTATTTGTAAATACGCAGAAGTAATAACATTCCTACTTTGCCTGAAAGCAACAGCTACATATTGCAAGCTGACTGCTATCTGAATACACAATATTCATACAATCTATGGTAGATACATCATGATCATGGTAGTAACTTCTAGGGTAGTAATGAGCACAATCCATCATTCATTAATGTTCAAAGGGACACAAAAACTTGTAACGTTTCTAATCAATTACTTTGTATCTTCTTCTGCTCCAAATATTTCATGGTATGGCTGTTTAACAATTTATGAAAAGTATTTCAACAACAGGCACTGCTGAAACAAATTTATATCTTTGTACTTTTTGTGAAGACACAAACGACATTCCAGTGCTGTCAGACATACAGCCACAGTCTTTACACAAAAGATATTTTTGTACTGCTGCCTCATGGGACAGGTGTCATTCTTTACCCAGGAACCACTGTAATAGTTCACCGAGCGAGGTGGCACAGTGGTTAGACACTGGACTCGCATTCGGGAGGACGACGGTTCAATCGCGCGTCCGGCCAACCTGATTTAGGTTTTCCGTGATTTCCCTAAATCGCTCCAGGCAAATGCCGGGATGGTTCCTTTCAAAGGGCACAGCCGACTTCCTTCCCTGTCCTTTCCTAATCCGATGAGACCGATGACCTCGCTGTCTGGTCTCCTTCCCTAAAACAACCCAACCCACTGTAATAGTTCATGCTGCACTGTTCAGGTGGATCACTTATTTACATCCATCTTTACAAATTACAAATATGAATGCCAATTATTACAACAGTCTTCACTTTAGGTTTACACTTCAGCTATTTCAACCATTTCAAATGGGTCGTAACATTATCCGTGCTAAAGATTGCATACAATCTGATACACTCCTGGAATTTGGTAACAAATAGGTTCATCATTATTGGCAGTAATATAATTATTTTCATGCTCTTAAATTAATGACAGGTGCATTGGCTCACTGTGCTCTGCAGAAATCACTATTGTTCTTTAAATAAACTTTCTTCAAGAAAGTATCGAGTGAGGTGGCACAGTGGTTAGCTGACTGGACTCACAGTTGGAAGCACAACAGTTCAAATCACTGTCCCGCCATCCAGATGTAGGTTTTCTGTGATTTTCAGAAATTGCGTATGGCAATTGCTGGCTTGGTTCCTTAGAAAGAAGACAGCCGATTACCTTCCCATTCTTTTCTGTTCTGTGCCTGTGCTCCATCTCTAATGAACATGTTGTTGACGGAATGTCAAACATTGTAGTCCAATTAAAATTACTTTACAGTTAATGTATTCAGTTGCTGCTATTGTTGCCACATCGACTGCTGGCGAGCACTCCGTTGTAGGCGACGCACAAACCCAACGGGGACATCTCACAAATGCTGTTAATGTGTAATGTGGAGCAATGTTGGAAGCGACCACCGCGAGATATGCCAGAAATGTGAGATGCTCTTCTGATAGCTGATTTAAAGTGTGAACAATGACAGATTGGCAGCATATGACGTGTTTCATAGCCCCAAATTTAAAATCTTATCCAAACCTAATCATAGTCTCGTGGTGGGCAATTTATCTTGAAAAATGATGGTCAACATTCTACGGCAGAACTAAAATTGTGATCTCTTTGCTCATGGCGTTTAAAGCTAACCTCTAAGAGCTGACTCGACACAAAAAAAGTTTGAGCACTGAAAGCAAGCTGTAATTTCTTTCTGTCATTGGTTGCCAGAAACTATATTCACATTGGTTACCTGTGCTGCAGGGTTACTAATTGATTAGCAGGCCTGGTTGGCATTTTGTAGCAGATTATAGGCAACACTGGAAGATTCCAATCAAAAAAGTGATAGGAAGACAAATAAGAAAAAATAAAAAAGTTAATGTAATTAAGGAAAAGATGCAGAAAAGTATTAGAAATAAAAAAAAATTACATTTAAACCAGTTAATTGAGTAAAAATAGTAATCAGTCTTTTGATTAGCTTTATAAATAAAAAAAATCATTGCATTTGACAGGATTTGAACCTAAGACATTTTAATGTGCAAGAACTTGTAACTATGGTGACGAGGTTGTAACAATGAATTGAAGCCTTAAAAAATTGGGAAAATTTGGTTTTGTGCAATGTACGAAGCTTATCTCCTGTAACCTGATCTTTGTGATAATAACTGCATATGCGGTGCTCAATCATATTTATGAGGAAGGATCCAGTAGTGTTTGGTTAGTGCTGTGTAGGAAATGTGTCTATTTCATTAGCTGTGAAAAGTGTATTTCATTAGCATTGTTTTTTTTGTGTGTGTGTGTGTGTGTGTGTGTGTGTGTGTGTGTGTGTGCGCGCGTGCGTGCGTGCGTGTTGCTTATCATGTGTGATGAAATACAAAATGGACCAGACCCAGTGCCGTGGCTGCCCACTTCAGACATTATAGTGCCTATGGCATCGGCATCCTACTTCACGTCCAACCAACATGGGATGCTTGCATCACGGGACGTGTATTCACCAGGAAAACCTATGTCATCTGTGTTGCCAACACAAATACACTCCTGGAAATGGAAAAAAGAACACATTGACACCGGTGTGTCAGACCCACCATACTTGCTCCGGACACTGCGAGAGGGCTGTACAAGCAATGATCACACGCACGGCACAGCGGACACACCAGGAACCGCGGTGTTGACTGTCGAATGGCGCTAGCTGCGCAGCATTTGTGCACCACCGCCGTCAGCGTCAGCCAGTTTGCCGTGGCATACGGAGCTCCATCGCAGTCTTTAACACTGGTAGCATGCCGCGACAGCGTGGACGTGAACCGTATGTGCAGTTGACGGACTTTGAGCGAGGGCGTATAGTGGGCATGCGGGAGGCCGGGTGGACGTACCGCCGAATTGCTCAACACGTGGGGTGTGAGGTCTCCACAGTACATCGATGTTGTCGCCAGTGGTCGGCGGAAGGTGCACGTGCCCGTCGACCTGGGACCGGACCGCAGCGACGCACGGATGCACGCCAAGACCGTAGGATCCTACGCAGTGCCGTAGGGGACCGCACCGCCACTTCCCAGCAAATTAGGGACACTGTTGCTCCTGGGGTATCGGCGAGGACCATTCGCAACCGTCTCCATGAAGCTGGGCTACGGTCCCGCACACCGTTAGGCAGTCTTCCGCTCACGCCCCAACATCGTGCAGCCCGCCTCCAGTGGTGTCGCGACAGGTGTGAATGGAGGGACGAATGGAGACGTGTCGTCTTCAGCGATGAGAGTCGCTTCTGCCTTGGTGCCAATGATGGTCGTATGCGTGTTTGGCGCCGTGCAGGTGATCGCCACAATCAGGACTGCATACGACCGAGGCACACAGGGCCAACACCCGGCATCATGGTGTGGGGAGCGATCTCCTACACTGGCCGTACACCACTGGTGATCGTCGAGGGGACACTGAATAGTGCACGGTACATCCAAACCGTCATCGAACCCATCGTTCTACCATTCCTAGACCGGCAAGGGAACTTGCTGTTCCAACAGGACAATGCACGTCCGCATGTATCCCGTGCCACCCAACGTGCTCTAGAAGGTGTAAGTCAACTACCCTGGCCAGCAAGATCTCCGGATCTGTCCCCCATTGAGCATGTTTGGGACTGGATGAAGCGTCGTCTCACGCGGTCTGCACGTCCAGCACGAACGCTGGTCCAACTGAGGCGCCAGGTGGAAATGGCATGGCAAGCCGTTCCACAGGACTACATCCAGCATCTCTACGATCGTCTCCGTGGGAGAATAGCAGCCTGCATTGCTGCGAAAGGTGGATATACACTGTACTAGTGCCGACATTGTGCATGCTCTGTTGCCTGTGTCTATGTGCCTGTGGTTCTGTCAGTGTGATCATGTGATGTATCTGACCCCAGGAATGTGTCAATAAAGTTTCCCCTTCCTGGGACAATGAATTCACGGTGTTCTTATTTCAATTTCCAGGAGTGTATTTACCAACAGCCGCAACGCAACAGAACACCAGTCTCCGCCAATGGCCTCAAGGGCTGCTACGTGTTTGCGGAGCCTGCAGAACAGGTTTGTCAGAGGTCGCAGCTAGACCAGGAACTACTTTGATATGCCAGGCACTTGATCACAAATAGTTCCGGCAGATACATGCGCCAAACGGTCTTTATAAGGCAGCGTACTGCCGGCAAAGGGCAGTTCGATACACCAACTTGAAAAGTCTACAGAGCTGCAGCCACGGCCAGACACCTCTTGTAGCTAGCCGATCTCTTGCAGATGGGCTTGGTATAATCAATGAACATCTCGACATTGTGCAGTTGTTTGATTGTGATCCCTCCCTGTGAAGTCGTGTCTTTTCTATTATTATTTGTTATTGTATATTGTGACAATCCGCAGTTGGGATCGCGTCTGCTGTTGTTTTTGAGATTGTATTTTTATTTCATTTTGATGAGTCCAATAAACTGTTTTCGGACTTGTGTTTTCCGCATATCTATTTTGCTAGTCCAGATACTTCAGTGGTTACGAGTTGGTTTAAGTTTCCCACATTTGCTCAGTTGTTCACCGCTATGACAGACAGTATTCCAGGTCTGGATGAACCTACAGTGCGAGTCATAGCGCTGTTAGAATGTAAGCAAAACCGAACAAGCTCATTATTCAGGGGTTACAGGCGATGTCTACCCCTCCTATTGATGTGCCTACGCAGGGGTCCCACCCAACATCCCTGCTTTTGGGGCTTCGGGCTGTTTCCGCTGCGTTTCCTAAGTTTGACAAATCTGTTGCGCCTTGGGGCAACTACGTGGCTTGTCTTAATTGCTCATGATGTCACTGGTGACGTTCAGCGTCGCGCGTTTTTCCTCGCCTGTGTGAGCCCGGATGTTTATCACCTTCTGCAACAGTTTCATCCTGATACAAAACCTCGTGCTCTCTCGTACGAGGTGTTGCTAGCCTATACAATTATTTTGACTCTCAGGGCCACGTGGCGGCGGCATGTCACAAGTTTTTCTGTTGTCAGAAGCTTCCCGCGTAGTCATACAGGGAAAGTGTTGCTATGCTGCAAGATCTCTCCCGTGACTGTAGTTTTTTCTGTGGCAACTCCCATTGCAAGCAGTCTTATGCATCGGGTCTCATTCATGATGCGATTCTTGTCCACGCCCCGCATGATACCATACGGACTGATCTTCTGAAGCTGAAAGATCTCTCTTTAGACACCTGTTTATCCATTAACCACACTCATGAGCAGTCCTTTGCTCTGCTTCCACACTGCAGTCCCCAGTGCAGGTCTTTGCTGCCCGCATCACCGCAGCTGCCGCAGCAGCACCGGGGCCCCTTCCTGAGGCCGCGCCCGCCCTCCAGGACCTGGGCGCTGGTCCCACCTGCGCCAAAGGCGGCCGCAGTGGCAGCAGCAGCAGCAGCGAAAATGGTTGCACCCATGGACTGCCCTGCTTTGGACACCTCTGACTCTGTGGTGGATGAGATGGACTCGCTGCCACCAATTTCCTTCATGCAGTCGGTTTTTCTGCACATGACGCCAGCGATCACTCTGGCTGTGCAGGTGGATGTCACTCCTGTCCCTTTTCAAGTGGATATGGGGTCCTCTGCCAACAATATCGATGGGGATTCCCACCGACAGTTGGTTTCACTGCTACTTAGTCAGTTCCATACTTCTCTGAAGGGGTACAGCAATGACGTCATCCGACTACAGGGGTGGTTCTTGGCTGGGTCCAGTGCCTCACTCACAGTGTCACAGCCCGGGTTTTGGTCCTCACTGCCCCCAAGGCCACCAACTGATTGTGAATGGATCTTTCCCCCTTACTGGGCCTCGAGATACATGACTCGGACCTGGACGTCCAGTCATTGTCGGCAGACAATCACTTGCAGCAGCTTCCAAGATGTGTTCTCTGCCACATCTCCAGGTTCAAAGCACATATTGAACTCCTCCCCTCAGCAGTCCTGAAGTTCCACAAGGCTAGTTTAGTACCTCGTTTGCCCTCTTTGGCGAACTACAGCAGGAGCTTCGTCGTCTAGAGGCTGAGGGCATCCAGACCCCAGTCCCCCATAGTCGTTGGGCTACACCCATCATAGTCCTTGAGAAGTCTAATGGATCTCTTCATATTTGTGGGCATTTTAAGGCTACTGTCAGTGCTTAGTCTGTTATTGACTCCTGACTCATACCCAAGGTTGGTGACATACTGCCCAGGTTGGCTGGTGCCAAGGTGTTTGCCAAAATTGACCTGTGGGACACCTACCTCCAGTTGCCTTTGGACAAATCATCAAAAATGATCTTGGTTATCAATACCGCTTTTGTGCTGTTATGTTACAACAGCCTCCTGTTTGGGGTTGCTAATGCTATTTGGAAACATTGACAAGAGACATTCCGGGGATGTCTAACTACTTTGGTGACAGGGGATGTCTAACTACTTTGATGACATCTTAGTCGCTGGCATCTCCACCCCAGACTTGGCCCGGAACCTCTGGCACCTCTTCCATGTTCTTCAGGACGCCGGCTTGCTTTGCAATGAGGAGAAATGTCTTTTTTGCTCCCTCAGGTGACCTCCGTCAGCCATGTTTTGAGCACTAATGGCATTCGACCGACACCCCAGTATGTTGAGGCTATTCAGCGGCTGCTGTCCCCGATGGACATCTCCCAGCTCAAGTCAGTAATAAGTCACCTCAATTACTACTGTCATTTTATGCCACATGTCGCAGCTCTGGCGGAACCCCTTCACTGCCTCCTCCGTAAGAATGTTAACTGGGACTGGTCACCGGCTTGTAATAGGGCGTTCTGCCATCTTAAGTCTTTTCTCCTGATGCCGGCTTGCCTTGTCCCTTATAACCTCATCAAGCCTCTCACCCTGGTTGCCGATGTGTCAGACTACAGTGTGGGGACCGTCTTGTCTCTCATCATTAACAGAGTCAAGCCCCTGGTAGCCTTCGTGTCCAAAACGCTATCTCTGGCTCAGGGTAACTACAGCCAAATTGAGGAGGAGGCCTTGGCCATCTTTGGGTTTAAAAAATTCCACGATATCATCTATGACTTCTGCCTCACATTATACACCAACCACAAGCCTCTGGTCTTGTTGTTCAGCACTATGTCTGCCATCCCCATGAGGACAGTTTGCCGCCTCCAGCACTGGGCCTCGTTCCCCACGGAATATTTGTACGACATCCATTTCCGGGCCACAGCTCTTCATGTCAGCGAGGATCTTCTGTCTCGTCTCCCACTGGGTGATGACCTTGAGTTCAGTGCTGACCCGGTTGCCTGTTTCCAACTGGAAGACACCCCTGCCAAGGCAGTGGCTGATTTGCCACTGGACGCCAAACTAGTAGCATGGCAGAAGACCCGACCCTCCAGGCACTAATGCACCATGTTCAGCATGGGTTGCCATCAGACATTCATCTACTGCCGCAGAGGAGGTCCAGGCCTACTGGCATCGCTGCCAGGACCTGTCTGACAGAGATGGGGTCCTCATCATCTCGGGTGATAATGATCGTTGGCGGGTTGTGCTGCAGCCCTCCCTCCACCAGCGGGCCATGGAGTTCCTGAACATTGGTCATTGGGAGATTGTCCTGACGAAATGGACTGCCTGCCAGCACGTCGGCTGGAGGGGGATGGATGCTGCCATCACCTGAATGGTGGCCTCATGTCCAACGGCACCAGAATGCACCCCTCCGATGCCTGTTACTGTGAGCTCCTCCTCCTCCTCCTCCTCCTCCTCGGTTATGTTTGCACTTGGATTTCATGGGTCCATTACTCCTCGGCTCCTCCTGGCATATTCTTGTGGATGCAGGCAGTGGGTTTTCTTACATCTCCCACATGTCCTCCACAACGTCCCCCCCCCCCCCCCCCACCCCCACCCCTCCGTATCATCCGAGCTCTTTCCCACATCTTTGCCATTGAGGGCCTTCCAGAGACATTGGTGACTGATAACAGCCCTGAATTTACATCTGCTGAATTTACCTCCTCCTGCACCATGCTGGGCATCCAGTTGATTTATACCACTTTCTTTCATCCTGCATCTAATAGATTAGTCAAATGGTTTGTCCGTTCATTCAAAGCCCAGATGTCAAAATTGTGTTCCCAACACTCCCTGGACGAGGCACTTACCATCTTTCTTTCCTTCTACTGGTCCACTTTTCAGGATGGGTCATCCGCAGCTAAAAACTTCACAGCCGCTCTTATCGGTCCCCCTTGTTTCTCCTGTCTCCGTCTTCTTGTTGTCCAGCTCCTCCACTTTCGGCAGGCCCTGTTTTTCTCTGCAGGATCCGGTCTGGGCTGTGGCGTGCACCCAGAATCATCCTCGATGGGTCCCCGCCAGGGTCTCGTTGCTCATCAGCCACAGTATGGTGGCTGTCACCCATGCCGATGGCATGGTGTGCTGGAAGCACATCAACCAGCTTTGCCCCCAGTGTGGTCCACAGCCAGCTCCTCTGCCATCTCCAGGGTCGTCGGCCCTTAGGGATGACGGTGCTTCTCTCCCCGTCCAACCACCACCTCTGACAGCTCTGCCGGTCACACCCCAGGCAGACCCTCCAGCAGCAGTCCGTATGCCCATGGAGGTGGATCCTGCACCTGTGGCCATCCCCCCAGTATCCTGTTGCCGATGACCCCAGGGCCCGACATCAAGATAAACCTTCTACTTAGCCGGTGGAGGGGTTAGGTCTGGTGTGGCCGCCCACTTCTGACATTGTAGCGCCTACGGCATTGGCATTCCACTTCACATCCAATCAACACAGGATGCCTTCATGACAGGGCATATATTCACCAGGAAAACCTTATCATCTGTGTTGCCAACACAAATATTTACCAGCAGCCACAACACAACAGCACACCAGGTCTCCATTAACAGCCGCCAGGGACCACTACCCGTTCGCGGAGCCTACAGATCAGCTTCACCAGAGGTTGCAGCTAGCCCAGGAACTATTTTGATACGCCAGACACGTGATCGCAAATAGTTCCGGTGGATACATCCGCCAAATGGGCTTTGTAAGAAGGCACATTGACGGCAAAGGGCAGTTTAATGCACCGCTTGGATGTCTAGAGAGCTACACCAAGGCCAGGCACCTCTTCTAGCTGGCCGATCTCTTGCAGATGGACTTGGTATAATCAGCGAACATCTCGACATTGTAGAATTGTTTGATGGTGATCTCTTCCCGTCAAGAGTCGGGTCTTTTCTATTATTATTTGTTATTGTATATCGGTGATGATCCACAGTTGAGATTGTATGTTTATTTCGTTTTGGTGAGACCAGTAAATGGTTTTCGGACTTGTGTTTTCCACATTTCTGTTCTGCTAGCATGGATACTTCACCCAAGATTTGAGATCCAAACACATCAAGAAAGAAAGCCAGATAAGAAATTGGAAGTGAAGTGACCAATTGTTGTAGGAGTTTGGCAGTGACAAATGGTTCAAGTGTCATGTTGAGCACTCTGATTGGAGGAAATCAGCTCCAGTTTGGAAAGTGTCAACCATCAAGTAATGTTATTCAGGCTATAATCTTCCTTCCTTTTTTTCTTTGTGGAAATGCTCTGCAAAACTAAGAAATGGTTCTCACAGTCCTTTGTTAGGTGAATATCAGTTGGATCACATAATGATCTCTCACATTAATAAAACGGAAGCTACGAAACTCGAAATCCTCAGATGTCTAGACTTACATTTGATCACTACTACAAAATTTTTCATAGATCTGATTCATACGAAGAAAGAAAGAAAGAAAGAAAAAAAAAAAACAGAAAATTGAAAATGAAAGCTCCAGAACACACAGATTATGTAGAAGACTTCAAAGGAAAGAAAATTTCATAGAGGAAACAGAATAATCAGATCCACAAAATTCAGAAAGTGAATACGAAAAATACAAGCAATAGAAATATTCAATAAATTAGTAGAGAACCTTAAAAATAAATCCGCCAAATATGCTCCATTGTCATTTCAGTTCAGAAACAAACATGGCGAAATTGCACATACCAAGAGTAATACTTGTAACATCCATGCTGAAAACTTTCTAAATTACTTAACTATGAAAAATATCACAAAAAATGTGTTTTATGTATACACAGTGAAATAGAGATTCAGAGCCACCAAGTATGAAGAAATTAAAGGACATAATTAAATCTCTGGACGAAATAAAGTTTGAGAGTGGACAAAAACAAGAGATAATTATGGAAAAATGCAGGAGGGGGGGAAATTAGACATTTTTCGTGAAATATGACAATTTGAAAAAATTCCTGAATATTTGAAGATGGTAATAGTACATCCACTATCTAAAAATGAAGATAGGCCTAAACAATAATTGTGGAATGTCAATACTTTCAGGTACCTGCAAAGTTTTGTCCAAAGCTCTCCTCGACTAAGCGGACCTACAGCTAGATCAACTTTTTAAATAATGTGATGTACTCAGAAAAGGGCGATCATATGTGAAACAAACTGGGAATCTTAGGATTCGAGTAAATAATTTCTAATGCACAACAAGCAAAAAAGTCATAAAGTTTGTCAGTTTCAAACATTTTTAGTAACAGCATAGTCCAAGAACCTCTGTTTGGAATAGTTGCTGAATTTGGATTAGATCAAAAGACAACAAACATCATAAACATTCAGAGACTGTTCAAAAATGAAATTTAATAGAGAATTGAGCAACAAAGATAATATTTATAGATTCATAAATTTTCATAGTTAATTTATTTTCAAGGAAGAAGGAAGAAAAGAAGAGGCCTTGGAAGATTTATACTTTCTCAATAATGTAGTCACAACTTATTTTATCAAGGACTCCTTTGTGTAATGGCAGAAATGAAGTTTCTTGGTATACCCTTCTGTAACAGTACAGCATCATGTCAATTCCTATGGCTACTGCCAGGACGCTATTTTTCTGTGATTTTTAATATTTTTCTTTTAAATGTTAATAAGGCTTGACTTATCATTCATGAATGTGCTACTAGTATGACAGAGAATGATAGCCTTCAATCTTGCACACACTATTTTGTACAGTTAGTCCTCATTCTCTTTCATTTTATAACACCGTACAAAATTTTTACCAGACTGTTGTATTACACTGCACAATGCAAGCATGCAGCTGCATGATGCATTAATCTTAATAAACAAATTTTTTAATACTGAGCAAAGTGGGACAATGAGGAGACACTGGACTCTCATTTGGATCGGTGTTCAAATCACCATCCAGTTTAAAATTTTCTGTGGTTACCCTTAATAACTTAAGCCAAATACCAGGATGATTACTTAACTTCCTTCAATCAAAAGTTCTGCTCCATCTCCATTAAGTTAGTTATAAAAATGACAATAATATTCCTTCCTTCATATTATGTAGACTAAAATTGGTGCATAAAGCCGCACAGGGTAGCAGCGCTGTCAGAAGCGCTTTGTCATGGTCCATGCGGCTCCCCCGTCAGAGGTTCGAGTCCTCCCTCGGGCATGGGTGTGTGTGTTGCCCATAGTGTAAGTTAGATTAAGTAGTGTGTAGGCTTAGGGACCAATGACCTCAGCAATTTGGTCCTATAAGACCTTACCATAAATTTCCAATTTGGTGCATAATGCATTGCTCATAATGTTAAAATGGATGTAATACATTGAATCAAATGTTGTGTTGAGACTTTCTTATCCATTGTTATTGATTAAAACAATTTACTTTGCTGGGGCACTTTCCTGTTTAGGTATTTTTTCTACATGTGGAGTACTGTTACGGGTTTGATGCAACTCTCCATACTAGTCTTACCTGTGCAAGCCTCTTCATCTCTGCATAACTGCTGCAACTTGAACTAAGTTGCTGTAGTCCAGCTTTGGTCTCCTCTTACAGATTTCCACCCCCCCGTCCCCTCTCTTTCCCTGTCTTTGACTCTCTCTCTCTCTCTCTCTCTCTCTCTCTCTCTCTCTCTCTCTCTCTCTCTCCTCATACCGTGCTCCATTTCTTCTCAGAAATAGATTCAGTACCTCTTCATTCATTATTCAATCTATTCAACCAATCATCAGCATTCTTTTGTATCACCACTATTTAGAAGTTTTTATTCTCCTCTCGTATGTGCTGTTTTATCACCCCACACTTCTATATAATGCTACATCCCAGACAAATACTTCAATGTCAACAAGTTAACTTTTTCAGAATTTTTTTTTTTTTAGTTAATTCCTGCGTCTGCCATTATCACCTGATACTTTGTGTCTAATTTCATAATCTAATTCCATAAGTATTGTCTTGATTTTAGTTGAATACACTCCGTTATTGCTTCTGTTGATGTTCATCTTATATCATCTTTTTAAGACACTATCCATTCCTTTTCAGCTGATCTTCCAAGCCCATTGCCGTCTCTGTCAGACTTAAAATGTCTTTGGTACAGCTCAAAGTTTTTATTTCTTCTACCTGAAGATTAATTCCCAAATTTCACAATCATTTTCTTTACTGACTGCTCAATGTTTCACTACCTTCTCACTGACTCTGTCCCGTTCATGTTCTTAGACACTTATACTTGCTGTCTGGTTTTTAGTCTTTTGCTCCCTGTTTTCTGTTTCTGATCACACCAGAGCTTCAAAGAATTTATTCTAGGCAATGTTGTTTAAACTTTTCCTATACCTACAAATGCTGTAAATAAGTGTTTGTCTCCTAAGATAAGTGAAAGGATGCCTCTTTCTTTGCATGTTCCTTCATTTCTTGGGAAACCCATCTGGTTATCCACTAAGTCAGCTTCTACTAATCATTCCATTCATCTGTAAATAATTAATGTTAGTGTTTTTCAGTGCTGACTTACTAAATTCAATTTCAATTGACACAATTTGTAAGACCATGTTAATGTCTGCTAATATATCACACCCAAGTGGTGTTAATAATCATTGTTGTAATGTTACTAAAGCATAAACTTGTTTTCTTTGGCAGTGATTGCAATTGACATTGATCCAGAGAAAGTGGCTATAGCAAAGCACAATGCTGGAATTTATGGTGTGGCAGATCGCATAGAGTTCTTAGTTGGTGACTACCTCAATTTAGCTCCATCTCTGAGAGACATTGATGTGGTGTTCCTTAGTCCACCATGGGGTGGTCCTAAATATCTTGACGTTGATGTTTTTGATATTGACCACATCATGCCTCCAGTTGGTGGTAGTCATTTGTTTGAAATTTCAAAGGCTATAACTGAAAACATTGCTTATTACGTCCCACGGAATGTAAACACAGACCAGGTAACTACTTTTTTGTGTTCTGCTTACAATTAATGTGAACGTCAAATGAGTCTTGAATGAATTATGATAGTCATAGGTTAAGCATACCATAGGAATTATTTAGCCGTATCGTGCAGACTGACAGACATGCACATTAAGCTTGCTGCATAGTTTAAAACACACATCCTCTGAACCAGTTTCCGGAAGGTATAATTTTGATAGTACTAGTATTACATACAGAAAATAAGATACATAAATGGACAATATTCAAAACCTCGCACGAATGTTATCTGCTATAGTAGAGACTTGACTGTTTTTTGGCAAAAAGAAGTAAATTTTTCATAAATAGTTGATTACAAATTTAAAAATTTCCCAACCTATGTGCCTGAGGACAAAATTCATTGAAAAAGAAACAAAAATAAAAGAAAAGAGAAATAAAAACAGTCATTAGAGACAAAATTATGATAAAAGAGAATAAATAGTTTTTATTCTCTATGAGAGCTTTTTGAGTGGAATATTTGCTACTGCAAGAACTTAGTTTTTTCCAAAATGATCTTTGCTTGTTAACTTCTATTGGCTATATGTAAGCTTTCAGCAAGTGGTTGTTTCTGTTGAGAAGCAGCAGCATTTTCTCACTTTTGAAGGGAGTACATCCTTTATTTAAGGTATTTCCCAACATTCTTTGTGTTCCATCCAGTTCAATAATTACAGAATCAGCAGAACACCGATTTCAAATCTGTCGCCCTGATTTTCTTATTGCAGAGTCCTTTGAAGGGCTGTATGACCCGCACTTGACAATGCTGCAGATAGAACTAACAAGCTATTTACAGTGGAAGTAGAACCCAAAGTAACTCTACTTCCATAACTCTACTTCCACATTATAGGGAGACTTCGGGTGGGTGCAATAAGAGAGTGGTTTGATAAGTCTGGTAAATTTACATGAAAGAATTGAAAATTTTTGGTGTGTGTTCATGGTTGGCAAGTTTGATAATTCAAGTATTCTATAGAGAATTTCAGCAATGTACATTTAATTCATTGTTGACGGCTGTCTGAATTGGTCAGTGTGCCAACTGCAGTTGAAAATAGAGAAAACAGAGGTTTGTGCTGTTGTTAAATATTTTAATTTGAAGGGTTGGACTGCTGCACAAATTAAAACAGAAGTGGGTGACATTCACATGGACTCTGAGCCATAATTGAAGACAATTTACTTTTGAATTAATGAATGTAAATATGGTCAGGCAAGCACCAAAAATGAAATGCGCTCCAGCCGTCCAGTTGAGTTCGTCACAAAGGAAACCATTGACAAAATCCATGATATGGTAATGCAAGACTGCTGAATAAAAATTCACGGAATTTCTGAGACTAGGCATCTGAACTAAGTGGGTGCATAATATCCGGCATGGAGAATTGTCTCTGAAGAAGCTGTGTGCAAGATGGGTGCTGCAATTGCTCACAGTCGACCAAAAGTGTACCCGACACAACATCTCAGCACAACTTCTGGCGATGATTAATCACAGTCCACAAGATTATTACTATTATTATTATTTTCCGCCTTGGGTCCATCATTACACACCAGAGTCGAAACAGCAGTCAAAACAATGGACAGTAGCTGGTAAAAGTGCACCGAAGACAAAGAGTATTCTGTAAGCTGACAAGGTGACTTCTTCTTCTCTCTTACCCCCTTTTTTGTGGGGGGGGGGTCCCAAGGAATAATATTCATAGATTACTTGGAAAATGGTAGAACCATCACCAGATCCTATTACACCTCACTGTTGATAGTCTAAACCTTGCATTGGCTAAAAAAAAAGTCCAAGGTTGACACACAAAGTGCTCTTTCACAGTGATGATGCACCATCCCATACATCAGTGATAACAATGGTGAAAGTACATAAACTGGTCTCTCATCCACCCTGTTCACCAGAGTTAGCCCCCAAGCGACTTCTTCCTGTTCCCTAATTTGAAACTTTTTGCTTTCTGGGAAGAAATTTTCATCAAATGGGGAAGTGACAATTACGGTTGTAAGTATTTTGCAGAGTTTGACTGAACCGATTTTCCTGATGGGATGAAAAAGCTGGAAGATCTCTGAACCAAGTGTGTATCCCTCACAGGATACTATGTTGAGAAGTAAAATGAGTTGTTTAAGAAACAAAAATTTTTCTTGCTTTTTTACAAGACTTCTCAAACCACCCACTGTATGGGCTGTACAATGCAGTGGGCAACCACAAACATAAACAAACAAACAAGCAAACAAGTACCTTTAGCGTCTGATAGTTTTGAAGCAGCACAGGTGGAAAATGCCCCAACTCCCTTGTGCAGGTCAGCCAGTTTTTACTCATGTTCTTAGTTTTTGCAAAAGCACAGTTGACACATGAATTGTCTATCTCTTTTGATGTCATGAGAGCTGTACTCGAACTTTGTTATGAACAGGCTTACCTCTTCGCTCGTTTCAAAATACAAAAATAGCAAGCTACACAAAGAAAAGCAGAGTGCGCAACATATTTGGTAATGGGTAATGTGCAATTGCCAGCAATGGTTGGCAACAATGTAAATCATGTTGTTAGTTCAGATCCAACCTCTACCACTATATTACACAACCATAATTCAAAACACCTCACACCCAAAACTGTCTTGTAGTCCACAGTTTCAAAGAATGCTAACTTTAACCAGCAGGCAAATGTTTCTTTGTTTTAAAATGTCAGGTCCCACATTGCCATAACCAGTATATGGTGCATATATTTTGGAGAGCATTCAGCCTTCTACTGTTTGACTTGAGAATGGAGGATAACTTACGACTGCTCTGATACATTGTTTCATTCATGCATGGGTGCGCTCCTATTTTGCAAATTTGTTCTTATACACATTCTCTTTCTAAATTGGGCTTTGTTGGATGCGCAATACCATTAACTAAAAATTAGTTACTATTTCAATGCTTATAAGCAGAAAATGAAGGTATTTCAAACTGTCAGAGATAAAATAGTTCAGTATTTTGAATGCAATTGATATGGAATGGCATCTATTACACAGATTTGTATTTTGAGACAATCTACATTTATTGCATTTGCAAATGTTCCAGGTCCTTTAGTACAAGCCAGACAAATTGTACCACATTGCTGCAAGTGAGTTAAAGATATCGCAGGTCAGGTGTTTCATTGTACAGGTTTATATGGTATCAGTTTGTAAATGGTGACTGAGTAGTAGTTCAGTAGAACTGAAAAGGTGGGTGTTCATTATTTTTCTTTTTGCATCACAAGTCACTCAGTTTCTGTGATGGGAAACAATTAGATTTATTGTGCATAATGTCATCTGTGAGGAGGTACCTAACACACTAAATGAAACATTTAATGTGAATCCACTCATTGGAATGAATAGCAGCAGTTGGTGAACTTGATAAGATTAAGCAAAAAGATGCACAGTCTTTTTATGCTCGTAGCATCGTTGTCCCTTCCAAATTATTTTTACTTCATTAGCTGGGTGCGTGCGAGCTAACCAGCATCGGTACATTCAGAATGTTGTTAGAGCCGTTATTTTGCTGTTCTTACAATAGGAAATGGTGGGTTGTCCCAACAGGATAATGCTCACCCACGCAGTGCCTGTGAAACTCAGTGTGCCATGCAAGATGGTATATGGACATGTCTCCAGTCGAGCAAGTGTTGGATAAGACAGGACAATAAATGACCCTCCAACCAACAATTCTTTCAGAGCTATGTGACCGTGTCGAGCAGGTGTGGCCTAATGTGTCGCAGGACACTATTTGCTATCTTTACAACTGACTGGATGCCAGAGTCAGTGCCTGCATTGCTGCTCATGGAGGCTACACTAATATGGGTGTTTCAGCATGGGTTGATACCTGGTAGCGCAAAACTGCTTCTGTTATTGATCTGTAAATGTAATCAAGTCATTTCATGTACTCCATATGCACTGTTGCAACAATAAATCTTGAGTGCATTGGAAATTCTAATAGGGTGTACTAATTTTTTTTTTCCTGGAAATGTAATTGAGAAACAGTAAGGAAAAATGTAACATCGAATAATAAGTATCTAAATGTATTAATGACAATGAAAGAAGGGTGCAGCCATCAGTGTAAGGTGAGATCCATTAGTTTGTATAGTGAAGTACCCATCTATGAAGTTGAAAGTGGTGATCTCAGGAGACAAATTAAAATTCTGTGTGTAGTGAAGCAGCCACCAAAGTTGTGGTTAATGTATTGCAGAGTACTTACTACTGCAGGATATTGTACGTTACCTGGATAGTCCATTTTACTGCTTGGGACAAATAAGCGGTCCGCCTTCTGCAGATTCAGAACCCTCGTTCATTTCTTTGTGAACAGATTATACCTTGTAGGGGGGGGGGGGGGGGGGGGAGCCTTCGGGCTCTCAGACTGCTGCTTCTGATTTAATAGCAAGTTTTCCATTTCTTTCTGTGTCCGGTGCTGGCTGCTATTGAGCAGGATGCACCATGAAGCCAGCCAGGTCCGTGGTGGCAGTATTGCAGATGCAGGAGTGGGTATGCTGGCAAACAGTGCCATGGTCAGCTGTGTCAGTATATGTAGAAGTGGAATAGAATTACCCTCCTCTAGTGGCAGCGAGACGAGTGGGATTCTTGTAGGTGGCTCCGATAAAACATTCTTCAGTGGCAGAAAGTCAGAAGACTGTAGGAGGGGACGTAGTGCATCCTACATACAAGCTACCGTATTCCAATTGTAGTGCCTCTTCTGCTGTCATATTATACCATGCTATTTTATATTCAGTATACTTCTGCTTGCAGGTTTCACTGCAATTCTTATCTGGGTATCCAGCAGTAGATACACTAAATAACCCACTCGAAATTGCATTCAGGTACGTTGTGTAGCGTGGCATGTTTTGCACATTGTACACCACTGTGTTACTATTTTTGGGTGCAGCCATAACTGAGGCATTCATAACATTGCTTGAAATTGTCAACATAAGGTTCTGCGGCGCACCTCATATTCATAATGCAGACTGCTGTCAGAAGTATGTGACCAGCGAAAGCAGTTTAACTGATCAAGATGGAGCGTATTTAATTTCCCGATGGCTCAAGCCTTTCTTTTAGGCTACCGTGAGCATGAAGAATTTTCATTTCTGAAGCCAGTTCTCGGCAAGTACATTGTTAACTCTTTGGAGCACGGTGGTATACATAGTATACCACCTTTTGAAAATTTTCTTGGCTCTTTGCACAGTGGTTTAACTGCACGACCACCACTCTAATATGCTCACCTAGTTCTCTACTTATCAGACAGATGGCACTCACTGCCTATAAGGAATCAGTTCCCGCCAAGAATTGCATAGATTACAACTGTGAAAGCTGCGTGCTGAGTTGTGCATGGTTTTTGCGTGTGAATAGTGGTTTATAACGAATTTCTTGTTGCGCCTGTGTTTTTTCCATATCTTGGACGTCACAGCTACGGTATGAACCCATGTATACATTCATATGCACAATCTTCCGTTATTTATATACAATTTATTTTGGTGGTATATTATTTGTACCACCGTGCATGTAGCAGTATTCTATTGCATTTCGTTTCCTAGTATAAAATTCGAAATCCTCCGCTACAAAGTTTAGTTTTTAATTGTGTTGTGACTTATTTTAGCTCTTTCTCCATTTTGTTTTGCTTACGTATTCTTTACTTGGATTCAGGCTGTTGTTTGAAAATGAAAATGTCAAGAAGAGGCTTACGAGATGAAGAAATCGAACGATTATTGTGTGAAATTCCATCAGACGAGGATTCCACTGTTGACACCACAGATGACGAATCTGATTATGAAGCAAGCATTGTTGCGGAGGCTATTGTGTCGTCTGAAGGCGAAGTTTCAGAGAGCGAGGAAGAAAGTGAGTCCACTCCGCCAAAACGCGCTGCTGACACAGCGCCAACTTGGGGACAACAATTCAATGCTACCTCAGGAATGCAGTTCGACAGTGAATCAGGACCAAGTGCTTTTATTAGGGACATTGATGATCCAGAACCTATCGATATATTCGAAAAAATATTTCCAAAAGAGCTAGTTGAGCTAATCGTTTTCCAAACAAATTTATATGCGACGCAATCTGGCAAGTCTTTCACTCCAACAACTGACAATGAAATACGAACTTTCCTGGGAATCAACATTTTGATGGGTATAAAGCGTATGCCAGCATACAGAGACTACTGGTCTAGTGCCCCAGAACTTCATGATCGTTATATTGCATCTCTGATGGCAGTAAATCGGTTTGGATGGTTACTGAGGAACATTCATCTGAATGATAACACATTGCATCCAGAAAAAGGACACCCAGGTTATGACAAACTGTACAAGCTGCGACCAGTGATCAAGATACTATCTGAATCTTTTTCCAAGTGTTACCAACCCAGCAAACACCTAGCAATTGATGAGTCAATGATCAAATTCAAAGGCCGCAACAGTATGAAACAATACATGAGAGATAAACCCATAAAGCGTGGTTACAAAGTGTGGATGCTGTGTGACAAGACCTCTTACAACTTGAAATTTGATATTTACACCGGAAAAGTAGGTGACACAGTGCAAACAGGCCTTGGGGAGCATGTAGTGCTGAGTTTGTCCTCTGAACTCGTAAATAAAGGCCATTATCTTTATTTCGACAACTATTTCAATAGCTATAACTTGTTGGCTGGTTTACAGCAGAGAAACATATATGCCTGTGGGACAGTTCAACCAACAAGGAAACATTTACCCAAATTAAAAACAGACAAAGAATTAAGCAGAGGTGAATTTGACTGGAGGGTCAGCAACTGTGGCATCCTCTACTTGAAGTGGAAAGATAAGAGAGCTGTTCATCTCCTTTCAAATTTTCACAGTCCTGAAGTTACTACAGTGACTCGCCGTGAAAGAGATGGTTCACGCATAGAGCTACCTTGTCCTCAAGCAGTGATGGATTACAATGCACACATGAACAATGTCGACAAGTTCGACCAACTGAAAAAATCATATGAAATAAGCCGGAGAAGTAAAAAGTGGTGGCACCGAATATTCTTTCACCTGCTTGATGTCAGTATCGTCAACAGCTATATAATTTGGAAGGAACTAGGCGATAGAGAAAAAATGACTGCCAAAGTCTTCAGGATGAGTATCCTGCAAAGCTTAGTAACCCAGAAAACACCATTGAGGCCATCTAGACTTCATGAGAGTCAAGTCCACGTAAAGAAAAACAAGCCATATGTTTCCTCACGCCAGCGTCTCGACAATTCATCCCACCAGCCAGAGCGTACTACCGCCAGACGTTGTGCGAAATGCAGTACAAAAAAGAAGCAAGTGCGCACTTTCTGGATGTGCGCTGAATGCAAAGTGCCTTTGTGCCTTAGCAAAACAAAAAGGTGCTTTCAAGATTTTCACAAAAAGGAATAAGAAACATATTTTATTTGTAAGGTTTGTAATTTGATTTTGTATTGTAAATGACCAATTGCCAGAAATAAAATTATTTTACATTAATTATACTAATTATTACTGCTTAGAGTAGAATTTAAAGGTGAGTTACAAGCACAAACCAAGATATCTCAAAAACTTTAGGTACGGCCCTAAGTGGCATGGTGGTATATTATATATACCACCATCTAAAACCAAAATCAATACAATAAAAAATTTTAATTCATGTTTTCCTTTATTAGCAACCCCACCAGACATAGAAAATGCATGTTTTATTAAAAAATTAATTAAACATAAAATCTGTGCATCAAAGAGTTAACGATGTTAATATCTACATCTTGTATCAAGCCCTGCTTGACAACAAAGAAACCAGGCACCAGGTGTGTAAAATTTCATTAACTTGGGGCGTGTGTAGCAAGAACACTGTTTGCCCACTGTGGCAATTTGAACTCAATCTGCCCATGGTTTCTACCTTTCTTTTTGAACACCAGACTCCATTAATACTACCATACATAAATTCAAGCCCGGAACGAACTACTTCTGAAAACATCTTAACTTTCACCTTCATATAACAAAGCAAATGTGTCAAATTACCTTGCGCAAAAGGTTCCTGACACACAATACTCCAAAATAGACCAAACAGAAAGAATAGTGTCAACAAAGTGTTGTTTGCCACCAACAGAAGAAGCATCGACTGTGATAAGAAAGGAATCTCTACTCTTTTCATACCCATGGCGGCGCGAAGCAGTTGCTTCACCGTCTGGAACATGTCCAAGCCGGTCAGGCATGTCCTTGAAGGATTTGCGCAAGACCTAAATTGCGCCACTAGTAATACTAGGTGGCGGCGATTGACTTTCTTCGCCGGGAGCACAGGACAAGTGAAGACTCTTCACAATCTCAATTTGACGACGGATGGGAAGTGCCACTGTCACGCATGCCAGCGTACCTATTCGGAGCTGCAGGGGCATCCTCTGAGAGTGAAAACCCTGTGGTAGCCTCATTAGAAAGTCAATCGCCGCCATCTAGTATTACGAGTGGCGCGATTCCGCGATTTAGGTCTTACACAACTCCTCCAAGGCCGCCTGCAGGCCAGGACGTGCCTGACTGGCTTGGACATGTACCAGACTCTGTGCACCACCTCACAGATTAGTATGCTTACTGACACAGTTGACAAATGTTACACTTTGAATTGCTGAGAGGCAGAGAAATACATTCAGCATATATAAGAAATGAGTTAGAATCATCTGTTCCATATTGGTGGGAATTGCGTCAGTCTCGTCTCATTTCTTTAGTCTACTTTTGTGGTATGTGGCTTCTCCATCTCTCGAGAATTTCCATCTCTTCTTTATTCCTCAGATTGTCTCAGTTCTCTCAATTGGTGCTGTTGACAGTGGTTTTCAACTAACTGAATTGTTGTGTTCCCCTTCACATGCTACAGCAGATTTTATACTATCTATTTTGTGTACATTAAGCTTGGCTCTACTGTTGCCCACAACACGATTCCCTTTCTTGACAGTTTTCAATGCTTCTTGTACCACAGTAAGTGTACCCACTTTCTTCGGGTCCACTGTTGGGTCACTCATTTCTTCGATATTGCACTTACATTTTTGCCGTAAGTTCACTACCTTTGTCTTCACTTGCATCTTCCAGTCCTGTATTGTCCAGGTTGACATAATTTGCAGTTATAATGTTTGATATGTTACCCGTCAGTGCTAATGCATTGTCCTGTTTGTTCATTTAGTGCTTTTTCTCTCAGTTTCCATGACTCAGTTAGCCCTAAGGGCTAAAGCCCTATAATAATTCCAGACAGTTTCCTTAATGTATCTGAATACTGTTATTGCTTTTGGCCAAAACAAGGAGGGAGTAAACATTTATTTTAAATTGGGTTAACCTTAGTTCATTTACAAATTCAGAAAATCTTAACTCTGGCAGAGGTGTTCGTAGATATGTTCCACACCATAAAAATACTATGTGAAAAGTATATGCCTTTAAAGAGGTAATTTGTATAGGAATTGGGGGGGGGGGGAGGGGGGGTGGCGGGCGGGGCAGGGTGGCGCCTCAGTAGGGTGGGAAATTTTGTTTTGTACCAGACTACTCAGGTAATAGTAAAGTCATTAATGAGAATTTTCACATATTCCTATAGGAAATTATCATTTAAACAGATAGGTGTCCTGCAAATGTCACAGCTACGTGGGAGATAGTGTTTGAAATGGCAAGTACAGCTGTTTGCTCGTGGATTTGACATATATTGAAAATGTACTTCACCTTTATTAAGACTGCATTCTACATCAACTACAATGGAGGAATATTTTCTAATTTGAAACTTGGCAAAAATTGTTTATTTAGGTGACCCAAAGAATAAGATAAAGCCTCATTCCTGTGGTCTCTCTGTTTGAGAGTGAACCTCTTAGAAGAAAAATGATTACTGTGCCTGTGAAATGATCGTTCAGTGAAGGATGTTATATATTTGGTTTTAGGCAAATACTCATTGGAGTGAAAAAAAAAAAAAAAATTGCTTGTGTTAATCAGCTAAAGCTGACATACTTTAATTAGTGATGCTTTTAATTGATCAGTGGTGATATAGTCAAGTTTGTGTATCTTTCAAAGGAAACTGGAAAGCTTGCTGCCCAAACTGTGAGGTTAGTTTGTGTTTTCAAAAACAAGTTTTCTAAAACTTTAAGCCTGTCTGCTTACTTCAACTTTCAAGGATCTATTTTATATTTGAAATCTGAGGAAGGATCAACTGTGATGAACACTCCTGGTGCGTAGAAAGAGAACATCATGCATAACAGTGTACTGTTGGTGCACGTGTTTGAAAAAGAGCTTAATGACCCTTCTGTTTTACAAACTCATTGGTTGTAACTCCAGTGTAAGCGATTCCTGGAGTTGTATTTTTGTTTCAAATCAGGTAAGAGTTTGGTCTCTTACATAACAAAAACCTTGGTACATATTACATTAAAAAAAAATTTGTCTGGTAATTGATGTAATTGTTTCATAATAATTATGGCATATCACTATGATGCTCACTTACTAACCTTTGCAACACACAATGATATGGTTATTTTATATTTCAGCTGGTGATGCTTGCAGGTCCAGGTGGTCAAGTAGAAATAGAACAAAATTTTCTCGACAAGAAACTTGTGGCAGTCACAGCGTATTATGGAGAACTTATACATGAGTAACAGTTAGGCAATTAATGTACCAATAAACATTTTTTAATATCATTTGATGACTCGGTGTTATTTATGAAAATGTAACTCATGTACTCAGTGCATTGTGAAGGAACTGATGTTAAAGAAAGGCGACTCCTCATAAGTCTTGAGCTATGTTTATGTATTACCCAAAACATATGTCTGTTTTAAAAGTTTTGTGCATGATCTCTGAATATATTGACAAAATTTATAATAAATGCAGATTGTACTTCAAAGTATTGAGTGTAGTGTCAGCCTGCTAATCCTAAGTGACTTAACAGATATTTGGTTCATCTACATTTATACTCCGCAAGCCACCCAACGGTGTGTGGCGGAGGGCACTTTACGTGCCACTGTCAGTACCTCCCTTTCCTGTTCCAGTCGCGTATGGTTCGCGGGAAGAACGACTGTCTGAAAGTCTCCGTGCCCGCTCTAATCTCTCTAATTTTACATTCGTGATCTCCTCGGGAGGTATAAGTAGAGGGATGCAATATATTCGATACCTCATCCAGACACGCACCCTGTCGAAACCTGGCGAGCAAGCTACACTGCAAGAGAGGCGCTCTGCATCGCGGAGTCTGCCGCTTGAGTTTGTTAAACATCTACGTAACGCTATCACGGTTACCAAATAATCCCGTGACGAAACGCGCCGCTCTTCTCTATCTCCTCCGTCAACCCGATCTGGTACGGATGCCACACTGATGAGCAATACTCAAGTATAGGTCGAATGAGTGTTTTGTAAGCCACCTCCTTTGTTGGTGGACTACATTTTCTAAGGACTCTCCCAATGAATCTCAACCTGGTACCCGCCTTACCAACAATTAATTTTATATGATCATTCCACTTCAAATCGTTCCGCACGCATACTCCCAGATATTTTACAGAAGTAACTGCTACCAGTGTTTGTTCCGCTATCATATAATCATACAATAAAGACCTCAGTTACAGTTGTCAGTGATTAATAGAGCCATTAACATGTATATAATTAAAATATAGTATGGAATAGAAGGAAGTGCTTACACCAGTGTTGAAGATCAAATGGGAAGTATCATATAGTCAAAACAGTCAAGTCTCAATATTTAAGGAACCTTTTGCAATTATTGTTGGAAAAAATTGGGGAAACAAATATGTAGTAAAAAAATTATTTTACCTCTGAAGATCACATAAATAAAACATTACATCCAACAGATTCAGATTACACTCTGCACTCTTATATTAGGCTTTAATTTCTAAGAACGAGTATCCCATTACTTTCTGCAAACATTTCTTTATGCATGACATGGGTGGTGCTAAAGTGTTACATATGTGAATTTTTTGCTGTTCATCCTATTACATGTGTCGCACACAAATTCTGGAATGGTAACAAACGAACTGAGAAATGATTTATTGTGCATTAGCGTTCTGGTTCCAAGATAATGGAAGCAAATACGTGTTATGTTTAATCATCAATGAATCTGCCCCAAACTACAGTTGTCTATACCATCCTTTTTGTTTCAAATCCAATGCAACAGTTAGTAATTAGCTTGGCAGATTCATTATAAAATGATGCATGGAAGGACATGGACAACCACTGGCTATAGAATGAAATGATGATGATAATATGCCAGACTGCAACTCGAACCCAAATTTCCTGCTTATCGTGAGTGGTTGCTTTACCATTTGGCTATCCATGCAAGACTCATGGCCAGACACGAACTTCCTTGTCACCCATGTGTCTACAAACTGTTCTCAGATGTCCATCATGTATATTCCCATTATATGTAAGAATTTTACTTGAAAATCGCTTACCCGGTGCCAGTGGATAAATACAATATTGCAGTGCCTATGTTAATGTTATTCTGAATTAAGATGAAATGTACCTTTGGACATGCACACATCACCAAAGGAACAGGCACTATGGCAAAGCGGCACGGAAAACAATGCCAAGGTGTGTGTGTGTGTGTGTGTGTGTGTGTGTGTGTGTGTGTGTGTGTGTGTGAAGATAATTTGATAAGTCATTACGCAACAGTTTCAGGGTGAAGGTTAAAAGAATTAATGTGAGAGCAACAAGTCTTCTTACACCATAAAATAGTACCACAGTGTACAAACTGAAAACCTTGTAATTTTTAAAAATAACATTAGTGCAACAGAAAGTAATACATATGTGGAGGAAAGGAAGCGTAACAACAAACCTATATTGGACACACACACACACACACACACACACACACCCCAAAGGTCCAGCAAAGAACAATGGGTAACATTTATTTTTGGAGTGCAGTATCCCTTGGTAATCAAAAGTTAATTTATTTCAAGCAGAACTTGGAAAAACAGTTTAAAGAGTAGAAGATGGAGAGGAGAGCAATGATAAATAGAAAAAGCATAACTGTCAGCAGAGACAAGATGAAAATCTATTTATTTTAAGAAAATAGAGAAACCCAGCAAGATGTTGACTGGAATATAGGCTACACATACACCATCAATCCAAAAAGTTCTGAGACTGCTTATATTCCCTGCATAAAGCAACATCAGTGCAGTAACTACGGTGGCAGCTTGAACTAATAACTGTGAGGTCTTGATTTGTGTCACACTGGAACAATGAACTAAACATATCTAAATCAAGTGTTCAACACCTTTTTCAGATTGTGTTGAAGAAAAGTCTGTGCAATGATTGTCCCTCAGACATTGATCATCGATTCAAGAACAAAAACAGTGCCGAGTACACACTGCCATCGCTTGATTAAAATGTCAAACGCAGACAATTCTTTTCTAGAAAATTCACATCACAGGAGATGAGAGTTGGTGTTATCAATACAGACCTATGACAGAATTCAATATGGGTTCCTGATGGTTCATTAAGACCAAAGGAGATGGGAATGTGACTTGAGTTGAACTGCATCCAAACTACTTTTCTGAATGTTTCACATAATGGTACAAGCATTCTGTGTTAACCGCAGCTTGGGGAGACAATACAGAGCCACAAAAATAAGAAAAAAACAGTCTTGAAACTTAAGTGGCAGATTATGTTAGAGAGATGGTTCTTATCTATCATTGGATAAACTCACTATATCAGAAAACATCTCTCTTGCACCTATAAATTCTTTTTATACCTGCCATTATTGCCACCACCACTGCTACTATGATGACTACTGTTATCACAATTAGTGGCAGCAGCTGCAGCATTAAAACTACTGCCAGTATTAACTTTATTTATTCATTTATTCATTCATTCATTCATTCATTCATTGTCAGTATTATATAATCCCATTGCCAGTTAGGCACTAAAATCATTTTATTATTATTTCTTAGGAAAAATCAAACATTGGAAAATCCAGGATGGAATTAACAATATTATGAAAAGGATAGTTACCATCCACCACAGTGGAGGTACTGACTCACAGGCATTACAAAAAGATTGTTGGAAAGTGAGCTTCCAACCAACAAGGCCTTCATCGGGCATGCGCGCGGCACCCAAGTACTGTTGGCTTGGGTGAGTGAGTTGCATTTGCCATTGAGAGAGAGAGAGAGAGAGAGAGAGAGAGAGAGAGAGAGAGAGAGAGAGAGAGGTGTGTATTTCAGACGAAGGCCTTGTTGGCCGAAAACTCACTTTCTGACAGTCTATGTTATGCTTATCTGTGACTCAGCATCTCCACTATATGGTGAGTAGCAACTATTTCATAGGAAGCTATGATGTAAAAAAGGTCCTACTAAGTGTGAAACCTTAGACCGATGTAAGAGAATCAGGTTAAATAAATGAATAAAACAGTGCACAGTTAACTCTGGAGGTGGTCTTTATTTAGAAAGGATGTCAAATGACTGATGAGTGTGCAAATTAACACCTAGATATTTTGGCACAGTAGTTGGCTCCTTTTGAAGCGATATTCAGATTAAACCCTGAGAACAGGTAATCTTTTGCTCTTACAGAACTGAAACTAAAGCTAAAGACTTCAAACACAGTTAAGGACTAAGCAAATTGAGAATTTTCATTCCAGATTAGTGTATTAAATTCTTCGGATTCCTGAAATCATATCCATTCAGAAAACAATGGTTGTGATGACCTTAACAGCTACAGGCCTAACTCCTTCTTGTGACATCTTATGAAGTTCTGGAGACATTGTGCACAAGATGAACAGTTCCACAGCAGTGTTTAAAATAGGTACTCAAACTCAGAATAGATCACTAGTTTAATTTTAAGGTTAGTTTTCAGTTTACTTGATCCAAGTTGTTCTTGTATTAATGGCATCTGTGTGTGGTTCTGCTGTGGCCAGCATCAGACTATTGTACAGCCAGCAGTGGCCTTGTAACAGACTGTGTTAATCTGCGAAATACTGTTCGTCTAGCATCTTAAGTTTTGCTGACCTCTTATCAGATTTTCACTAGTCTTTCTTTGCTTCAGAAGTCAAGATCAATGTTCTGCACTAGGGGGTGGGAAATAACAGTTAATGTCTCAAGAACATCTCTTTATTTCTCATAAGGCCAACTCATGAGAATGTAAGCAAGCTTCTGCCACTCTCTGGGTCCAAGGACAATAACAGGCTTGGACTTCTTGCAGAGTGGGGTCAATAGGCAGTCATAGAAAGCATGGCTCATTCACAGTGAAAGCATACACGTGGTCTTAAAGCCTTCAACGCAGACCACCCTATTAAGAAATTAGATAATTACGCCCAAGATATTTATTTCGTATAAGTAGGAAAGAGCTTTACTAAACAATACTTTAACTGCATATTGATGACGAGAAAGAGGAAATCATGGGACTGAGAACATTCCACATCACGTGCATGTGTTTTTGATATAAATGATTTCACAAAGGTCGAGTGTCATTGAAAGACAGCATTTGGCCAGGACAGGCTCCTCATTACCCCTTCTGTCACTGCTGCAGCGGATGCTGCCATCACAACTGACGGACAGCAGAGTACATTCGGCTCACACTGAGCATCAAAGTACTGCGCACACCATCATCCCAGAGCATCTGAAGTTCCTGAATATTTGTGTGGAATGGGTTCCCCACAGCCTGACGGAGGAGCAGAAGTTGAACAGAATTTTGACATCACTGGAATAGTGCCATGAAGACAAATATAATTTTCTGCCCTGTACTGTCATGGAAGATGAAATATGGTGTCATATTTTGAACCAGGGAGCAAGCATCAGAGCTAACAATGGAAGCACACGGATTCACCCCCAGCAAAAAAATCCGTGGCCTTGCACACCAACTCCGGGCAAGTCATGACGACTTTTTCCTATTGCCTGCTGCTACTGACTTTCTGGAACACAGTGCCATAACTGTGTTGACACTGCAAAAACGAAGCATGCCATCAAGTCCAAAGTCCAAGAATGTTGAATGGCATTCTGTTGCAGGATAATACCCACCCATCTGTGAAATGGTTGTCTCAAGTACACTGCAGAAGTTTCGCTGTGAAGCCTTGCACATTTGATAACAGTGCCAATCTCTTCCCGTGCAGTTTTTTTAGCTCAGGGGAATAAGATCTGTGGCTGTCAATTTGCTTCAGGCAATGAGGTAACCCCTTGGTACACTTATGATTCCATAGGCAACCGCAACTTTTTCCATGAAGACATCAGCAGTCTTGTTTCACAGTGCAACAAATTTATTAACAGTTGCCGCAACTACTTTTTGAATACTAAACAGTTTACTTTTTCCTATCTGTCTCATTTTCATTTGACTGCCCCCTTCCACATTTTCCTCAGTATGTTAGTTCTCAAACAGTAAATACAATGAACACAGCTCATTTGAATAACAATGAAATATTTGAAACCAAACACCAACTAGTAGCTCTAGTATGTTACTCTCTTGAGGATTAATGTTTTTTATATTTTTATTAAGGATAAAACATTTTGATTTTGTCACCATACGTATGACAAAGTAAACCAATTTAATGAAACTGCTTACTTACCAACCTCTGATCTCTCTTCAGACTTGTAGATATTTTGATTTTGGAGTTTGTTTAGGTGACAAATTAACAAGAACACGTGCCGCAATTTTAGATTTATGTTACATAAAAGTTGTAAAATCAGAAATTAAATAGCAGCAAATAAAATAAAACTACGCAGTATTTCATTCCATGTGTACACACTGTATTTGAGTACTTAAAAGAAAAAAAGCTGACTGTACTGCTTAAGTGCTATAGTGAGCTGGCCTTGTTTCTTCTGCAAAACTACTATTTGAAAGCATTTATCAATTGCACATCAGTTTCAGTGGTGCCACTGCCCATATTTTGCCTCATGCATTTTAAAGTGGCTTCATCAGATTTCTTTTAGTGCAGGATTTACCATTTTCCGCAATTTTTATGTATTTAAACCAAGAGAATGGCATGTGATCACCTGTGTTGTACAGGTACCATTAAGAATGCAGCAGAGTATACTGTATGTACCACTGTTTACAACCATCAGTATTTGCTCATGTTCGACTTCAGTAAATCAATATTTCATCTTAACCCTTCTTCACTCAATGATACGCAGATTTCCGATTCCAGGCCAATTCATTACACAGCCCAAACAAGCACCAACTTGCCTCTACATCTTAAGCAAATATACAGGGTGCTGGACATTTCATATTACAGGTTCTAGGTCTAGAAAGGTCTTCGTACATAAACTTTTGATAAGGCACCCACATTCAGAAATGTACAATATGTTTCAAGATCAGATCCCATTAAAATCTCCAGCTTCACAGTATGCACACAAAATCATGTCTGTAGTAATTATAAAAACACATACCATTTGTCAGACTACAATGATTGCAAGAAACTAGTATGTATGTAAATTGAAACTTTACCTTTTAAGTTCCCTCTACAACCTCTGGAAGCCTGTAATAGGAATTGTGAAACAGCTTCCACAGTAAAATCTGTATCTCTGCGTGTTTTTTATTTACTAAACATTTATCATTTTATTTTAATTTGTGTAGAAAGGTTTTGAAAAAAGTCATAGGCTAATTCAATGTTTGAGCAAGTACAGCTTCACTCGATAAAATGCAGTAGAACACTTCTTTCTAAATACCCTCTAAACAGGATTTAGTTTTGTCATTTCTTTTTATAAATAAACTTGTCTCCAAATTTAGAGCAGGTGATGTGGGATATCAACATAAAACGCAGCATTTAAAACCATCTTTAAGTATGATAAATTGCTGCAAATGAATTCATTGTATGTGCATTGGGCTTGGAGTTGGTTCCTATGCTAACAATAAGGTGATCTGCATACCACATTAAAGAGATGACCAGGCAGTTAAACACATCTTAAGATGCTTTAAGAGGTTCTCAAGAATACGTCTTTTTCCTGGAGGGGCTAGAGCAGCGGTCGTATAACTTCGGCCCAATGGACACGTGCAGCTTGAATTAAGTAGTCTTGCTGCCTGCGTTTCTCAGCTGTGTGTTATAAATCTAGCGAATAACAGCTGAATTCAAAAACAACGTTAAAAGCTTCTTCAGAATGTAGTTTTCCTTCTCAGTAATGAACAAAAATAAATTAGCAGATAGTCTTACTATTTTACTTCTAAAACTCTGTCAAAACTGCATGTGCCAACACACTACTACCGTCAATACATCCCTGAAGGGCCAATTGTTAAACCAGCACAAGGCAATTTAAAGTAATTAGTCCCCATATTGAAGGATTTTAATATCATAAACAAGGCTGATCACTGTCAGCTGCACAATAATTTTATTCAGTGAAGGAATCCAGTACAGGCAACAGCTGCAAATGGTTAAGTATTTATACTTATTTCAAAAAATAAACACTTTCACAACTGTTGGTTGTACCTGACTTCCTCACTGAATCAAAACCATACTGGAGGGGAGACAAGTGTGCAATATATTGGCTGGTCATCTCAGAGACAAAAGCTGGGCACAAGAGCAGACTGATTTGTCACTGCAGGGTGAGAGGATGTGATAGGGAGAATGCTTTCTTATTTGTCTTCAAGTGTCAACAACTCATGGGCTTGCATGGTTATAACGAGCAGCCGCTATGTTATGAATTTCAAACTGGAGGTAACATGGATTCATGAGTGCATATTATAGAGACAGTCATTTTCGAACTCTGTACATACTTGTAAGAAGGAATATGAAATTTAAATTTATGCTGGTGTAAGGCAACACAATGAGTAGCAGAAATGTAACACTCAAAATGCAGTAAAATTTGTGATGTCACATATTGCATTATGCACTTCAATGTAAGGTCTAGTAAACAATCATCTACTGACACAGACAACGTAACACTTCATTAGGCAGTTATAGTGTCACAACAATGGAGTTACTGAGGGTGGCAGCTACCTGAAACAGAACAGTATACACCAAGTGTTCCGAATTGTACAGACTTAACGATATCGAGCCATGTGAACAGCTTATTACAACTTAATATTTCTGGTCTACGGGGGGCTCTTAACATACTAATTTATGTAGGTTCATAATAATATTGGTACATAAGCGGCCAGAGGTGCCATCCCACAGTATCAGTATTGGCTCTTGAACAAAAAAGTTTGAAGACTGGTGCTCTAGAACAAGGTAAATTTCCACCCCTACCATGTGCACTGCCTGAAGAAATTCAGAGCATTGTTACACAATACTATTATTAAAACACGCAATCTATATCTAACATCAAAATAGTGAGCTTGCCTTTCATTTTCACCAATATAATTGGGTGGGTAAGTAAAAGTAAATTTAATTAGATATTAAGTGCTTTAAACATCCAAGATAGCAAATTCTTAGACTTCAGTTCCATTACAAAAGCAAATTAAACTGCAAGCAGTGGCAAGACAGCCAATTGTACCAACACAGCAACTGAGTTTTAGTTCAGATTATACAAGGTGGCAAGGGAACCTCCATACACCTTAAGTAATTTCCTTTGCACCAGATTGGCTCCTAGCAGATTATAACTGTATTGGACTGGGACTTGAACCCGCAATTTGGCCTTTCACAGACAATTCTCTTAGAAAATTAACTATCTTGTCCCTGGATACCTCAATTGGTAAGGTTATTACCTGAGATGGTCCAGGTTACAACCACAGACCAGCACAGTTTTAATCTGCCAGAAAGTTATGACAAAGCACATTCCATAGCAGAATGAACATTCTGCCTCAGTATCTTAATGATTATGCTGTCTAATTCAGTAAATGTGAAAGACAACTTTACCACCAGCAGCTCTTTCAGGGCAAATGGTGGCCGAGTGGCCTGAGTACAGTAAGTGTTTAGCTGAACCTGTTGGCTGTTGCTGCTGACCATTTATCACTATGAAGGCAGTGGTCTAAATCAGGTCAAACCCGAAGAGAATATAAAAATCAGATGAAACCTACTTCTCCCAAACCTTTTGCTTTTTCAGTTTTACACTGTAAAGATTGCATGAAATTCCTTCACGCACGAAGATGGCACTGGCCAAGAGTTGAGGAGTTATACAGCCTATTAGAATGACGCAACACATATAGTCACAAAAATTGTATAGTCAAAGGTTATCTCAGTCGAGTGTTTTAAACACAAATGGTGTTATCGTGATATGTCAACTGTCACAGACACCATGTTTGCTATGAATTTGTTGTAAAATTTATACATATTCTTATAAAATCATCTATTATTATGGCACATCATTCTACACATGTATCTGTTTCAAGGAGGCTATCCAAGCACCATTATTTGCCTCATCTGATTTTTCAATATTTTATATAAGGGACAAACCAGCAACTCCAGAATGTGACAACTGTTAAACACATTGTACTTCAACTTAATTTGCAAGATAGAATCATTTTTCAATTTTTTTCCAATCTACCTCAAACTTCACTCATATTGAGCACTAACCAACTACATTACAGCCATTCTGTTTTAGAGTGCAGTAGACTTTCAATGACTTAGAATTACCGCAAATGTATACATTGGTAGACAGCATAATGAGTGTTACAGCTTTGTGTAGTGCAGTTGGGTCTAGTGAAGCAGGGGATACAACCCATCGGCTTTGAACAATGACGTGATTCCTTAGTCATAGATAGTAATGTCTTCACTTCGAGGCATAGATAATAAAGCAGTTCTGTGTTCTAATAAGCGCTATCATTAAAATAATTGAATGTGAATCTAAAGGCAATCGCTTGATATTCACTAATTCATTAAACCTGTGATTTAATTAAGTTAATTGCAAGAATGTTTGTTTCTTATTCAGAGGTTGCAAATGTAACGTACATGTATTTCCACCTGTTCGTAAGTAGGATCAGTTTATTCTATCTCGTGAGATTTTTTTTTAAAAAGCCAAAAAACACTTATCAGCTACTGAAGCATATGTATCTTCTAATGGGTGCGGGAGTTCCGACTCCTGGGGAGGTGGGTGGGTGTGATTCGGAACTCCCGCACCCATTAGAAGATACAGATGCTTCAGTAGC